>NC_056735.1:1757597118-1757614618 GCF_019279795.1 Protopterus annectens | reverse complement strand
TGCAACTGTTACATGAAATATGAGACATAATTATTTCCTACAATCACAGGACATTTGCCATTGTATTATTTTTGGTCAGGACACAACTGCCCAAAAGGGAACTGTCCCTCGCAAAGTGGGATAGGTGGTAACCCTACTTATGTCTGCTTTAAAGCGCCTTAATCACCCTATATCTGACTGCCACTATGCAAATGTGTAAGGTGTATATTCCCGATAATGCACGTGGGGAAACGTGCATTATGGTCAGGTGTTTAATCCCGGGTCATAGGTTCTACAGGACTGGCTGGAGGCTGAGCAGTCTTGTGGACAACTACTGCTCATACAACTTGTGTCCAGATGTCTACAGGATTGGACATTGTGTCGTGACACCAAGTTTAATGTTTAGAACAGATACTTATCCCATGAGGGATATCCAAAAATTTTGGTGACCAATGACTTTGATTCTTTTGGATTTACGAAAATGAGGTAGGGTTATACATGCAAGGGATACACAGTTTGCAATCCTGAAACTGCCTAGGGTGAGACTGCCTACTAGATATGAGTAGGGGTCACTATGTGCAGATATGGCTGTGCCAAGCTAGCAGCCCGAGTATGGGTGGTTTTGGTGGATGTTCAGGAAGGGGGGGGAGGTGTGCTGTGGAGGGGATGGTGGGTATTCAATTATGTATCCGGGTGTGTTGGGGTTGGATGGCTCAGTTCAGGCCAGACCATTATGTGGGTCTGTGCCGGTAACGTTTCTGTACATGTGTATCGCACATTTTAATGTTCATATATTTGTGGGATTGTGTTCTACAGTATGACTTGTCAGGTTGAATTGCAGATGTGAATGTTTGTCCTTTGGTTTTGTTTCTGATTCACCCACTGCTCCCTCGTACACCTCCAGTTCACCTACTGTGCATCCAACCCAGTCTCCCCTTGGTGAATTATTACATTACCCGTCACTCCCCACCCCCATATTCCACACACACCATCCATACCTTCTCTGGTTGATGGCCCATGGCACAGTCAACAGAACACACTGCGTACACTACATATCTCTGCTATCAATATGGTTGTGAGGACTACCCTAGCATTTTTGATCTTCCACATGCTGTACTTCACGCACATAGGTACACGCAAATACTTATCTTTCATGACATGGTAGGTAGACCCGGGTAATACCCGTTCATCTTTGGGCAGTCCTGACAAGGACGACTTGGACCACGAATGGGCATATATTGGGTGAATGCTCTGACTATTGGTAGGGTTGCCACCTTTTCATATGACCAAGATGGGACATTTTCGGAACACACATCAGATTTTACAGGCCAACACATACCCACGGTCAGTACAAAGGATAGTACTTTAGTTTTATGCCTAAATGTAAGCTTATTGTTGTAGCAGTTTAGTTGCTTATTCTGTTTTGTTTACTTGCTTATTCTGTTTCTTGTAACATTTAGGTATTTTACATACGGAAATAAGTATTGTATGGGACTATTACATAAAATATGGGACATAATTATGTCCTACAATCGCAGGACATTTGACATTTATAATGGTTTTGGTATGGATACAACTGCCTAGAGGGGGACTGTCCCTCACAATGTGGGACAGGTGGTAACCCTAACCATTGGGCTAGGCTTAGCAATTGGCGGTGCGCTGATACGATGCATTTCGCTTCCACTTGGTATAACTATTGACACTATAATGGAATACGGGCACGGGGTTTTAAATGTCATTTGTTCGAGGGACGGGGACTCAATATTCAGCTATGTGCCTTTGTGTTTACTTTTTATTTTGGTGTTCGCAAATCTGCCTTGTATGCTTTGCATACATTTCAGTATCCACGGACACTGACAGGAGTGATTACTATTAGATGCAGGCTGTACTAGTCAGCATTTTAGGTTGCACGTATGCAGCCAACATGTTCACGCCTCCGTGCAGCGCTTGGACACGCCCCCTGCACTTGCGCATGTTTCCTATGCACGTGGCCATTGCAGCAGCTCTCCTTCATTAATATGCATGTGGTGCTGCTGCGCCATCTCTACTCCGCATGGTCGGTGCAAGGCTAACGCCGTCCTTGAGCTGAGCTTCATGAATCCTGGGGAATGTCTTGTATGTTCCATCCCTGGTAGTTTTTTTTACAATCTGAAGCAATCGTTTTTCCTGAATATTTGCTGTGAATAATTTCCTTAGTAATGTTGTAGAATCAATCTTAATCCAGGCTGGTTTCTGGTAAATGTAAGTCCCCAGCTAATATTATTCTTCCCTCCTGTGTTTCATTCAAGAAATGTACGAATTCATCTAGGTCATCTGCACTTAACTTTGGTGGTCCATACATTCCAACGATTGTTATATGTTCCAAGGTTGTCTTTATTGTCACAGTTACACAGTCTATAGTATTGGTGTTAACACTGAACATGTAATAATCACAGGTCTCATAGCTATCTTTAATCCCTATCATAACACCTCCACCTGATTTTTTATTAGAATGTCTGTTACAGTAAAAACATTTATACCCTGACAGAACTGGTTTCCAGTCATTGTTCTTTAACCATGTTTCACAAACAATAACAACATAAATCTCCTGGGAACATAGCAAATTTTCCAGGGGCAGTCTGAGCAATTTTGCCCTCATCCATTGCTTTGGTGACCTTCTCAAAGAACTCCACTAGGTTGAGTAAGCATGATCTGCCCTTGATGAAACCAAACCGGACAGGGTCCAGTGTCTGGAGGTTTACAATATCTCTATTGATCATCTCCATGATAATTCTTTTCATGGCTTTACATATAAGACTAGTGATACTTGTGGGTCTGTAGTTTCCAGGATCTGTAGATGGCCTATCTTTGTACAGAGGGATGACTTTTGCCTTTCTCCATTCATGAGACATGAAACCTTTTTGGAGGCTACAGTTAAGCAGTAATTTCAGAGGCCCTGGTAGGTCATGTTTCATGCTATTTAAAAGGCATCCTGAGATATTGCCTGGGGCCATTGATGCAGTGTTTTTGGTCTTAGAGAGAGCATTATGGGCCTGTTCCCTAGTGACAGTAGGGGGAGTTATATTTGATGATTTCTTAGGAAAGGTTGAGGGGGAGAGAGGGGTAAAGTTGGAAATTAATTTATCAGCCAGGAGGGTTGTCATGTCTTCTGACTCAGTATAGGTGGCTCCAGTTACAATGAGCTCTGTTTACTGGCTCAGTGCAGCAGTCAAAGGGTCAAACCACTCATATCCCAGGGCACTGAAAGTTATGGAAAATGTGTCAAACTCACCAATAGCAACTAAATAACAAAGTGAAATACACAGCTGATGCCAGCATACACACTGCAAATGAGCACAAAATATTCACTCTAGACTTTCTTATAATTTGCTGACAGTAATCCTGAGGTATATTAATATATACATACAACACACACACACACACACACACACACACACACACACACACACACACACGCACACGCACACACACACACACACACACACACACACACACACACACACACACACACACACACACACACACACAGACACACCACAGGACAATGATCCAAATCATGAAATGGATGCAAAGCAGAGTATTAAAACATGAAAGGAGAATTAGTGGCCACACCACTAAACTCTAAACTAATAATCCAATAATATAACTGCAAGTCAAGAAGAGGTATTACAGAAAATGGTTCTGATCTTTGGAGTGGATCAGATGAAACACAGTAAGAGAAAGCAGTGACAATCACACTACCACAAAGGGAAGGACTCTTGAAGAAAAATAGATAACTGCATGCACGTGATGTGGTTAGATAGAAAGTTGCAAAGACAGCCATAGAGATAAAGAACCTCACACTTATAAGCCAAAAACAACCATAGAAGACTATTCAGGACACACTGAAAGATGTGGACACAAAAGTAAAAACAACATTCTTGCCAGCTGAAGCCTGAACTGGACCATCTGGGTAAAAATGGGAAAAAAAACAAGGACCTGAACAATTCATTACTGGCCAACAGGGACACATGCCCATACCTCTCAACTGTCTGGATTTTTGCAGAATGTCCATATTTCTGCCTTACATTTTTGCTCTGTTCCTCATAACACTTGCGGTTTTCTGCCAAATCATTTAAGATTGAAATCAGTAAATAATGACAGCCATTTGAATTTCACACTTTACATCCTTCATAAAAAGCACATTGATGCAAAAACTTTTATTGTAATAACTTTCTAAGTTCATAAGAGCAATATTTAAAAATCTGTCCTTATTTTGGGGCCTTTGTACCACCATTATTTTTAGCTCTGCCCAGATATCTTGTGCTAAGAGGTTGAGCTATATGCATGTGCCCCACAAATCATCACTGTTATGATAATTACTGATGCTTTACCGAAGTATTGACGGTGGTGCAGGCATATGGGTGCTGCCTCTAATGTATTCCTTTATGAGTAAACAGACAAAGCAGATATACACTGTCTTCTGAAACATATGAATAGAGGTGGGTGAATGCATAGGGTTGTACTTGATACCCCATACATATCTGTAGCTTTCGGAGAGCTGCCATATCCTTTTCTGGAAGAACATTAACAATGGTTGTACTAAAGGCTATCTTCATAGGTTCGTACTAAGCTAACTGCCCTTGTGAGCCATTTTCAGCCTAGCCAATTATCCCTTGCGAGACTCAAACCCTGCACCTTGTGTTTGTAAGGCAAAACCTTAACCATTAGGCCACCCTCCCACCCTGTGGATTCCTTTTAGTTACAGCAGTGCTATTTCACCCCATTATGATGTACATCATCCATATTTTCTCTCCAAGCAGGTACTTGCCTTTGTAGACAAAGTGATAGTCACATTTGAAGACATTAACTTGCAGCTCCCACCATCATATGAAGAGTTACTAACCTTCTTAGAGCTCAGTTACATATTGGGAAATCTTTCAAGTATGGAGCTCTACTGTCCCTGACAAGCTGGAAAATCTAACATATACACTCTGAACCAGATTAAGGCATGGCACTGATATTTCCATGTCTTGCTCGGCAAGCTATGTGCATCACTTGATAAGTTGCTGGTCATAATGCAGGAGTAACAATCTAGGACAGATACCATACAGGAGTCCCTGGAATGTGGAATGCCCATAAATGTTGACTCTATAATAGATGGTGGCCAAGGATAGTCCTCTGGAAGGTATACCACAACAGCATGAGGGGTACTCATTTATATAACAGTTTATTTAAGAATCACCACAATATTTCCTATAGTCAATAAAAGAAATTGACACACACTCCATACCTTATGACAGCTCTAATTAGAGTCCTTCTTTCCACCATCTCCCACATCTTTACATATGTACATGCCCACTGTGCTGCCTTAAGTTCTGGTGTTTCACAATGTCATTACAGTAAAGCACATTAAAAAAGAAGGGAAAAAACAATTTGTCAGTCACTAAACATGATATGAGCTATCGTTAATTATACTGTAGTCACATGAGGCCAATACTAGAAAGTTGATTCTGTATTTGTATACATACTAATCTATCATGCACGTTGTTGAGATATTGGCCCTGTACACAAATACAACAAATGACCTTTTCATGCACAAGTACTTTATGTGAGTGGCTTGAGATCATTAATCATTCAAATAGTTTAAAAGTGCTCTCAAGACATGATTCTGAAGTTAATAGACAATATAGTTGTGAGGCTACAGAGGCAAAGAATAAGGAAAAAAGTGGATGCATAACACTGTACTAAGAATGCATAAGTGCACATGCCATGACAAGAAACACTGGAAGTGGCAGTCAGTGTGTGCCATGCGAATACAGAAATTACATCAAAATATGGGAATGTTCTAGCTAGAGGAAGGTGAACCGAACAGAATGAAGTTGCACCACCGGTTGTTAAAAGGCAGTGAGATCTTAGATGTGTGCTATCTTTGTATCTCCATGAGAATATGAACGGAAGGCTGGTTTAACTAATAAGTAACTACTTGGCAAGGAAAGCAGAGAAAAGCTACTCTGGACCTACTGCAAGAAACGAAGAAACAATATATCTCATACAGACATGATAATAGATGAGTTAAATATGATCTGAAATTTTATGAAAACATATTACATAAATGAAACATTGTGCTTGTAGCTGTGTTGGTTTTGATCATTCAAAAGGAATGACCTGAATCATGACTTATACAGGTAGCAGTAGAACTGATTTGTTCTTAAAACATGTAAACTGCTAGCTGTCACTGGAGTCTGTCTAATCAAATAATTCTGCTTTCTGCTATAAGGGTGGATTAAGATGCTTACTTAAAATCAGAGCAGCAGTAGACAAGCAAGATAGAAAACGTGGTGCAATATAGGGCCAGACAAATAAAACAGAGCATGTTAATGCTACAGTGAAGCAGGCAGTAAGTGCAAAATGACCAGTCTGAACAGCCAAATGCACTGGAACAAAATAGACTGAAGCACAGAAGAAAACTGATTACAGTGTTGCAACACCTGATAAGAGCAGTACTAGTGAGGTGCTTGTAGTCATCTAGTTAACTTATAACATCATGGAGATATAAAGACATGTATAACTAGAGCAGGATGTTCAAGACCTGAGAATATCATGTCGGTAAGGCTCCACTAACCCTGCCAAATGCACACTCAAAAACAGCAGATGAGGTGCAATACATACTCAAGGATCAGAAAATAACAGGGCGCTGCACAATGCTGAAGCTGTACTTTGATAAGCAGTACACTGATAGGCATGCACTACTGGAGACATAAGACATCTCTTATGCTGTCCATGTGCACTCTTTAAGGCACGCAAACATTCAAATAATGACAATGAAAAAATTCTCCTATATCCAACACAAGTGATTAAATGGATGCCACACTGAGAACTTAAATCCATGTAACCTGTCTTCCATGTGATAATGCATATCCAGTTACAAAGGTTTCTGACAAGCTGAAGGCCTAGTGACCTTTAAAAAGCTTGATAGCCATTGTCCCATGTTGAATTTTTTGCAAATGTTTACATTTGTTTAGGTCCACTTTAAAAGTGTTAATGAACTATGAGTGTTATAGTGCAATGGGGAATTTATTTCATAGGGGAGAAATTGTGTTATAAATATATTATTTTTTTTCTATTTTTATTTGGCCTCTTAAGGTTAGCTACATTAACATGCATGTTAGAAAGCCTTAAAGAACAGAATGACCAGGAAAAGAAGGGGCAAATCTCCCTCAGTAAAAGTCATATTTCAGTTTGTCTGAGTAAGAAAGACTACAAAACTCTTCGGTCCTCTTAGTTGTTTTGCCGTTCTTTTGGCTTTTCCCATTTAGGGGTCGCTACAGCGGAACTCAGGTCCGCTAATTATTGGCACTAGATTTTTATGGTGCCGAGGTGCCAGCACGACTCCCAACCTTCAATGAAGGCACGCACTATGCATGACTTTCGAACACCACTTGACCGTGGGGAGGGCATGCAGACTCCACACAGAAGGTGCTCCAGCCGAGAATCGAATGGGAGAACCTCTTGCTGTGAGGTGACAATGCTACCGCTGCACCACCATGGCATTCTTCAGTCCTCTTAGTGAGAAATATAAATTATACCTCTCAAATATCCAGATTTTTGCAGAATGTCCAGATTTTTGCCTCATATTTTTCATCTGTTCCTCATAAAATTTGTGGTTTTCTGACAAATCATAGGGTTGATCTGAGGATTGAAGTCACCAGATAATGACATACATTTGAATGTTAGACTTCAGATACCTCAGAAAATGTATATTTACACAAACCTTGTTACTTTAGCAACTTTCTAAGTTTATAAGAGCAATATTTAATCTCTGTCCCTATTTTTGGGCCTTTGTACCTCCACTCTGCCAGGCTTTATCCAGATTTCTTGCTTTAAGAGGTTGAGAGGTATATTGCACATTCTCTAGCTAATCAGAACTGTGTCTGTAAACTACAGATGGGAGTGTTATACTGTCTGATTGGCTAGACATGTTAGGTGTACGAGAGTATAATGAATTCTCTCAAATGACTTGTAACAACATTTTGTACCATAAGGTTACCACTGAAGGATACTCTTAGTACTGCAGTAACCATACTTGCTTCTCAAGTGATAATGTTACAGTCATTTACTCAGTGCCAAGATATTAACTTCACCAGCAGATTTTCTTCAACCCAGAAGAAGAACCTACCAATAATGGGACGTGTGTTTCTAAAAGAGGCTTCAGAGTTGAACATCCAAAGTACATTGTTACGTTGGCTTAAATACTATCCTTTTTCTTTATTTACTTCCATCTGTTTACAAGGGTAGAGCACTGGTCAAGCATGGCTAACATCACACTCATCATGAAGAATAAGCAAATATGCAAGAAAAATACAAGTAATAGAGACAGTGTAACAATAGGTTAAGACAATTCAATGTTTATAAAAGTATAATAATACGAAAGATCCTGAAAGTTAAGTGACTGGTCTAGCCAAATGTTATATAAAGAAGATTTGAACTAGACCTATAAATAACCATATTGTCAGCATATAGCAGGAGATGTAGTTCATGCAGGTCAAAAGGGAGCTTATTAATAGAGATGGAGAACAGCAGAGGGACTCAATTCAAACCTTGGAGAACACCATAGGAAATGTTACCTGATTTGAAGAAGGAAGAATCAATTTTCACAAAATAGGTTCTATTTGTTATGAAGTCCTGAGACCACTTGGTAGTCAGTGGACTAATCCTGTGTCAGTAAGGCATTGGTGCATCTGTCTGTCCCTAATAGGGAAGCAGTACAGGAGTCAAGTTTGCTGTTTATTTTAAATATTGAGTTTAAAGATATTGACGGAAAGGTGAAAAAAGAAGCCAGTGATGGTGTTAAATATGCCACCTGCAGCCATCCTTTCACTACTACCCGAGATCAAAATGAACAAAGCTAAGCATTTACTCACCTGGTGCAGGAGACCTGACTCATTAAAAAAAGAAAATGCAGATGTTAAAAAATCTCACTGGATTTAGTGTCCAAATGGGTGTTAGATATGGAAAATGAAATATATAACCATGTAAATCGGTTATTGGGTACTAGCTGTACAGTCAGATAGCATCATGTAGATATGAGGGTCCTGTGGACACATTTGGAGGATTCAGAACTCACAGTAGGAGACAGGGCCTAAGGAGTGTGGAGAGAGAACAGATTGTAGAGAATCAGCTGCCTTTCTTCAGGAAGCCTTAAAGAATGTGTGGGAATTAAACTTCCCTGGGGGCCTAGTGTTAAAGTGCACCACTCCCACAGAAGGTGTGGGAATTAAACTTCCTTGGGAGCCTAGTGATAGAAAAGGTGCACCACTCCCACAGAAGGTGTGAGAAGTAAACTTCGCTGGGGGCCTAGTGTTAGAGAAGGTGCATCACTCCCACAGAAGGTGTGGGGATTAAACTTCACTGGGGGCCTAGTGTTAAAGAAGGTGCACCACTCCCACAGAAGGTGTGGGAATTAAACATCCCTGGGAGCCTAGTGTTAGCGAAGGTGTGCACCACACCCTGCACTCATCAACGCCTTCAGACAAATTTCCTTGGCAAATCATACTCAAACTGCTGAGCTTCAAGGATAAGGAAATAATGCTTAGAAAAGCAAAAAGGGGAAAGCTTTTGCATTCAGTGGAACCATTTGAAAATATTGTCACACAATGCAGACACATTTTTCCTATAGGCACTGCTTATAGCTAAAAGATTTGAGAATGTCTCAAAGAATACTTATTGAGGAAAAGAATCTAGCGAAGAGCAATATGGGAAAAGGGGAGACAGCACACAACCAAGCAAGTCTGCAGCTATTTCTTTAAACTCATACTCTGGGGTCCAGTACAGGACTGAACTGAAAAAAAAATTAAGGTTTGCAAGGAGTCACCGATGAGGTCCTGCCCATGAAGCCACCATTGAGGAGGCTGTTTCCCTCATGCCTGTATTTGGAAAATAAAGTTTGAGAAGTTGGCAGATGATGATCTAGGAAGTATGGACTGTTCTCCAAAAAAATAACTGAAAGTAAAATGCCATTACCTGCATTTTCAACTGTTAATACTTCCTTTGTCCGGGGTAAAAGTGATATTAATTTACATAAGCAGAAAAAGCATAGGACTTGAGGTTTAAACGGAAGCAAATTTTCATTAGTTATCTTATTGACATTTAATGCCTTTCACCAGCAGATTTCTACTCAGAGCTAAGTGTTCCTGATGCAGTTAGGTAAATAACCAGGGGTAGCCTGTGACAACTTGCTTGGAGTTTACCCAGCAGCAAAGCTACTAAGGGATGCATTCTTTTATATATATATGGGTCTACTTTATTTCACTGAAAACACACTTTACTGAAACTCATTTCATTGAAAACTTATTCCACTGAAAATCAGTTGCCTGAGCACAATTCACTGAAAGCTCACTTCACTGCAAACTCATTTGACTGAAACTTATTTTGTTGAAAGATATATGCCCTGTTCCCCACTGTAGTGCGATCCTGGAGTTAGTATATATAGTAAGGGGGGGAAGACCCCCCACATTGGGGGTGGGGGGCATAGACCTCTACCTATTTTTATTTGGAAACCATAGACATAGATACTTACAAGTTGAATGAATAACTCTTTCCAGAAGATAATATATACCCATACTATGTGGGGGCTACGCCCCCCACTCCCCCCAGCCCCCCCACCCCCCTTACTAGATATATATATATATATATATATATATATATATATATATATATATATATATATATATATACTAACTCCAGGATTGCACTACAGTGGGGAATAGGGCATATACCCTTCAACTAAATGAGTTTCAGTCAAATGAGTTTTTAGTGAAGTGAGCTTTCTGTGAAATGTGCTCAGACAACTGATTTTCAATTAAATGAGTTTTCAATTAAATGGGTTTCGGTGAAGTGTGCTTTCAGTGAAACAAAGTAGACCCATATATATATATATATATATATATATATATATATACCAAGGCCATTGACGAGGGGAAGGTGGTCCACACAGCCTACCTGGACCTTGCAAAAGCCTTCGATACAATACCCCACTCGGGCATTATAGATAAGCTCACCAGCTTAAATATAAACCCCTATGTCACTAGATGGATTGCAAACTGGCTCAAGGACAGAACCCACATGGTTAGAATTGCTTGAGCCATGTCAGACTCCAAACCAGTTACAAGTGGTATCCCACAAGGCTCAGTCCTGGGACCTCTCGCTCGGGTATATATTTCTCGGAGGTACAGGCCAACACGGAAGGACTGTGGCTGACCAAGTTCACAGATGACTGCAAACTGGGTACCATAATCAACTCTCCAGCTGACACAAGCATCCTCCAAAAGGGCCTCATAGAAACAGACAAGTGGTGCCAGAGCCATGGCCTCAAACTAAATGCCAAAAAGTGTATAGTCATCCCATTTGGCAAAAACAAAGTGCCCACAAATTACCACATAGGTGGTAATCCATTAAAGTACAGAAGAAGTAATTAGGGACCTGGGGACCCAAGTTGATAGCAATCTCTCATTTGACAACCACGTGGCCAAAGTGGTTAGAAAAACATTTTATATAGCCCACCTAATCATGAAGGGATTCACATCTAGATCAGGGGAGGTCATCGTGCCTCTTTACTCATCCCTCATCAGGCCCATAATTGAGTACAATGCCCCTTTTGGGATGTACCTTACCAGACACCTGCAGCAACTGGAAAGACCCCAAAAGTACCTCACCAAGAGGATCAAAGGGCTCAAAGAGATGCCATATGCTGTCCGGTTAAAGAAACTCCAGCTCTACTCAGTGGCATACCGCCTGTTGAGAGGTGATCTGTGCCTGACATATAAAGCCATGTCCAACCCGGAATTAATGGACATGCTGCACCTCAGAAAATCCAAATCCCATCGAGCTATCTTTCGAGAGACTTGAACCTCAGCACTGAAATAAATAGGACATGCTGGAGGGACAGATTCATAACCCAGAGGCTCCCTTCACTCTGGAATAAAATCCCAGTCCAGGTTAGGCAGAGTCCATCATTGACTCTCTTCAAGAGGAATCTTGATGAGTGGATGGGAGATCGTAGGTTTACCCCGGGTATCACTTCTGTGTCACTGTTAAACAGAGGCACAGTATACTAACCTCATAAAATGGCATAGCAAAATAAATTTAAAATGGGTGGCGAAAGCCAAACACATTCTGGCTAGGTTTATAAATGCCCTAGGGCAGATAGCCTAGTATGAACCTATGACCCTATGAACCTATATATATATATATATATATATATATATATATATATATATATACATTTTTACATACTTTTAGACACTCATTAGATTAACATTAACAGGGTTATATCTCTGACAGGGAAATTATGAACATTTCTCAATTGCATTGCCGAAGGCAGAAAAGCACTTTAAAGCTACAAAGATTTTGAGCAGATTTATTAAAGAGATGGACTAGATAGACTTTTGGAAGGAAATTCTGGTGCATGCTGTAGGATACACCCTTTTGTTTTCCACTACTGATTAAGGTAGGAGATTAGATATATATATTAGGAACTGGGGTTCAGAATGGAAGATCAATATGACAGGCACCACCTTAAGTTGAGGTATGAACCAAGTAGTGGTTATATTGAGATGGGGAAGGTCAGATCTTGGAGTGCAGCTCCTCTGATTTCCAGGATAAGGCAAGCAAACATTTTTTTTAAGAAGGCTTGAGAGAGCTTATCCACGCTAACCACAGGATTTGTATGCTTCCAGTAATATGGTGAGAGTTATGAAAGCTTTTTATATTTCCCATATGTAAGAGTGTTAAGAAAGATCATTTTATTCAAGCATATTATTGGGACAAACAACTGGTAAAGGAATACCAGGTGAACCACAGTAGGCCCATAACAGGTAGGCTATTGCAAAAGGAGAGTTGAGTAACAGTTACCTGGAAAAGCTAGCTGTAAGACACAAGGCTATGGAGAAGCAAACTCCATAGCTCACTAGCATTGTATTTTAGAAAGTGAAATGTGCGATGCAGAATAAGTCAGTTAAGGGATAGAAAATCTATCAAGTTATCAGTAACTTGAAAGACATTCATTTTCTCTCCCAGAACTATTAAAAAGAGCCTTACTCAAATCATATTGTGACCACTAGAGAGTGGGAGCAGAAAATGTGGGCTTTCTTATGTGAGGTTCATCTGCCACAACTGCATAAAGAGCAGGATGAGATTTTGGAGGCATCCATAGCATGGCAGGTGGTAATTTCTGCAATTAAGGACCTACAAAGCAATAAGGCACCAGGGTCACAAAGTAAGTGTATGGAGCTGTACTGTGAACTTGGGCAAGACGTTGGCCAACCCTGTGTAAGGTATTTCAGGAGATGTAATCCAAAGGTTATTTTGCCTTTCACTAAGTCCATAATTAATGTGCTTATAAATTTTAGACACCTGGGATAAAGGTAGAGAATTACAAACTTGCCTCACTCTTGAAGATAGATGTATTATATTACATATAATTATATTATTCTATATATAATTACATTATATGTGTACATTATGTACATATAATAACCTATTCTTACTTCAAGAATAAACTACCTTCTACAAAAGCAGATGTCAAATACAGTAGCTAGATTTCTAACTTGTCAGAGCAGTGAATACCATGTGTGCAAGCTAATTTCCATGATGCAAGTCAACAGTCAGAGACAGATCCAGTGGTTGCGATCTTTGTGGATTTTGAAAATGTCTTTGATTCTATTCATTGGGTCTACCTCTGACAGGTCATGACAGCCTATAGAATACCACAACATATGTCAAGTTAGTTGAAGTTTATACGCCATAAGCCTGCAATGGCAACTAATAATCTCTTATCAGAAACTTATTTACTTGGGAAACCAACCAAGCAATGCTATCCAATACCCCCACCTCCCTACCCCATTTTTACTTGCAGTAGGTGATCTTATATTTATAATACCCATGGTTGGATTACAGGTGATAGATATTTTTTGCAGAGAAATGTCTACTCCTGTCTCAAGCTCCAGTGACAGATCCCAAGGGGGTTTATGACCTACTTAGAAATGTTTCCGCTGTTGTTTGGTTTGATGGTAAACAAAGGGAAAATGGCATTCTTTCCACACATTAATGAGGCTAACAAACTGCAAATTAAGGGCTTATGGAATATTTCATCTAGATTTCTCAGCCACCTAAGTATTAAGGTATTGCAGCTCACCACTCCCCTTGAAAAACGCTCTCCTTAAACTTCCAGCAGCCATGTTTAATTGAGTTTAAATTTGGCAGAAAGTGAGTTTTTCATTGTTGGATAGGGTAACAGTTACAAGGTAATAGAGAAGTCGGTGGTGAAAATTAGAAAAAACTATTAAATAACATTTTATTATCTGCAGGTAGGGAATGTCGTTTGGGATATTCATGTTTTTCCGACTATGCTGACACCTTTTTATTGCACCAAGCCTGGGAAGACAAGACCAAATAGCTGCCTGTATGACACAACCTAAGAAGGTAGACATTTAAGGGCTAAGGAGATTGGTGCACACAAATAGTATAATGATTGCCTTGTACATCATTATGTAGGTGGCATAGCTTAAATAATGCAATATTCCAACAAATCCTAAGATGGCAACGAGTCTAATGCAAACGTAGGTTCTAGACACTATATTGCGGGGTACTCATTACTGAGAATCAGGGCCAGTAGCATTAATTAGAGAGACTGGGAGGAACCAGGTATTAGACCCCTTATGGGGCTCATAAAAATATAAAGGGAAGTGATAGCATCATTTGTTCACTTAAGAAAAAAAAAAAGATTTTTTTGCTATTTACATGTGACCATTAGAAGTATTTGCAAATAAGTGACTGGATGTGTAAGTGGTTTTAGGGACAAATAGTTTTCTTTGTTAGAGTTACATCACATTGTAACTTACCATATAAAGTTATTACGGCTTCTTATTGTACATGAGGTATTCAGTTATGAAGGGAGAGCTGCCATGCATTATCAGATCATCAGATGGATGGGGTACTTTTAAGGGCCAAACCTAGCAAATATTGAATTGCACTATATGTTAGGTAATGCAATTCTAAAACTATTTGCATATTACTTAGGGAGATGGGTTATGTATACACTAGGAAGTTACTGGACCCCTAAACACAGTAAAGAAAAAAATATAGAGGAAGTAAAATGTAGCACTTCATTTGAGCACAACCCAGATATCTTACTCAGTAGTCCAGAAGCTGCGGAAAGCAATGGAAATGTTAGGTCAAACATTTTGAAGGTGTAACTTCCTGTTTATAAAACAAAAATTATCATGCCATCATGTTCATCATATTTTCTTTAAGTTAACTAAGTTTCAATGTCGATGGATTTATATGTTGGGCATTGTTATTAGATCTCTCATTGCAACACATTGGAAAGGTCCTAAAATCTGAACATCCTAATGATTTGAGGTCATGGGAGTGTTTTAACAGAGACCAAGGACTGTTTAACTTCTGGAATTTACAAGTATTTTAGCTTTTGAAGATTGGTTTGCAGAGAACTGATGGTGAAATTAACTGATGAGCTAATATCTAATGATGTTTGTTTAGTTAAATACAGTCATGTTATGTTGAATGATGGAATGGTTTGATGAAGCTGTTTTATCTTATAATATTATGATGTGCTTAGTTTACATTTTCTTCTCTTGTAAATGTGGTGTATTTACCAAAAAAGGTACATGTAAGAAGAATGACTGCATTTGAGAGTGAGAAGGCAGCAGTTACTAGTTCTCAGTTGATGCAGACTTACAGACCTACTGAAACAAGAACTTTCAGTTTCTGTTAGTATGTCAGAAACAAAAAAAATGTGAAAAATAAATGGCTTTTATTATGAAGCTATGTGGCATTCTAATATACATTTAATTAGTATAGACAGTTACCAACACCCATACAAATATATGGGATCTCATTCTTGACAAGTTTTCAATCCCAATGTATCCCCTAAATATTAACATCAAGTTTTACTAAATTTTATAATTTCTTTATGTGGGTTGATTCAAATGACTTGACAAGATATAGGCAGGGTATGTGATCACCTTCAACAAAGGTAAGCATGTTCCATAAGCAAGTTCTATCATTATAAAATCCATATTCATTTATATCCAGAAGAAACAGATCACCTGCAGCCCCTTGAAATAATTCCATAATGACTATTTTCATAAACTTGCACAGAACACTAGAGAGGCAATGTTTCTATCATTACCTCACGAGCCACTTTGTGACTAAATACTGCTGTAGCCTGCTGCCGTATCCTAAAAAAATAAATAAAAAAGACTTTAGTCCAATAAGATGTATTAGTAGGATGCAAAGGAGGGACTACTACCTTATGCTTAGAATCAGTAAGGAAACTATCTGTGGTGCTATTTTGTCTTAAGGAACTTTTTTTTTTTATTTTTATTGTTTATGTACTTTTTCTCCTCTGCCTTGTTGACTACCAAAACCACTATTATTGGTTTCAAATCCATTAGTTTCCCAGGCGTGAAAACTTCCTCTCAGATCTCACTGGCTGACAGATGTTCAAAGGGACCTTCATCCAGGCAGACATTGGCAGTGTTTGCTGCTCTAGCTGACATCTTGACAATAACCTCTTTTCTTTGTAAGACATAATCCCTTCCCCTTAGGTGGTGATATGAAAAGTTGCATTTTTCCACAGAAAACCTATATTTATCAGTTCATGTGTGCTGCTTCATATAGCCACTAGGAGCAACCACCATTGGTTGGAAGTTCAAGATCACATCATGTCAGTGCTAGCCAACACCCTTATAGCACCATCCTAACCCTCCTGAACAGAATACTCGTACAACGATACTAACACAAAAATCCAAACCACGGCAAACTGGTAGCTGCTTAAACAAGCGAAACTGAGAAGGAACGAAAAACTTTTTATTAGCGTAAAACCATGAAACCCCATAAAATCAACTTTGAATAAGCACTTTCGTTTGGCTGTGCCAAACTTTTTCAAATACAAATACAATGTTCAAGTCACGTGAAATATATACTTTGCATTACTGTGACGTCATGAATACAAATAAAATAACATAATTTACTCTAACTGAATTTGATTAAATGTACTTCATAATACAATGATGTTAAAACCGTGAACAATAATATTATTGATCTTGAAATAGAAATGGATGGATCGTATTCTGAAGTAACTAAAACAGTCAAAGATAAGCCCTGATGCGTGTAATGAGACTGTCCTTCCTATATAAAATGAAATAAAATGAACCCTACGAATATCCTGATCTAAAACACTGGCCCCTTTTAAACTAAAAATATCAAATATATTAACATACATATGTAATTGATCTATGAGATTATATTCTAACCTGTCTCGTGATATCATTGTTAATGAACTGTTGAACACAAATTAATAAGTAAAAATACATAATATAATGTTTCCCATGTAATATGAATAATAAATAAATAAATATTAATTAATGAATTGAAATATATAAATATATATGATTAAATTATCAACAAAATAGATGTCATCTAAAATTTCAAATTATATACATTTATAAATTTATAATCA
>NC_056735.1:1757592536-1757596618 GCF_019279795.1 Protopterus annectens | reverse complement strand
TCTATCACACTATCTGTGGTTCTACAGCACCTCTCACCCTCCAAAGGGTAGGGGTATGCCACCCACACCAGCACACACATGTTTTCCGAGTTGAGGATTGCACTTCATTGGGGAAGTGGACATATACCCTGCCAGTACCATCGTCGATGACATTAAACTAGCCGACTGCTTATTCCCCAATGTGTTGTTGTGCCTATTCTGGCTTGGTGGAATTAAATAGGCTACATTGGGTTTCTTGCACAGGTACATACATCCATGTGTATAGTATTCTCTGTGTAGTGCATCAACACCAAAGCCTCTGTGTGTGTTATACACACACATGTGGTGTGTACCACCCAGTACACTTACCATTGTCCACTGTAGAAGGGCTGCTAACAGCAGCCACCATATACTCATCTGTATACACCACCCCAGACCTATCAGCCATGTGGCACAGGTAGTAACTGTTATACAGACATGTTACATGTGTTTTCCTGTACCCAGGATATGGCACAGCCAAGGTGTCATCACAGTGCCATACCCCTTGTAGGATACGACAACAGACCATCCTCCTACTGACACATGGACACCTACAACACAAACGGATAACATTATGAAGACCACAATCACTCAGTGTTAATAACAGCTATAATGCATCATGGCTGGCCAGCTACACTACCTGACACGTAAGCATTAAACTTTACTGCTGGCAACATGTTACACAGCAGTACATTGGTACACTGTAGTACAGTCACCATGTGCATCAGAACCATATTAGCCTGTCCCTGCATCGATTTTATGGATGACAGGGATATGGCACAAGTATCATCATATGCACAGGGTGTGTTGTTGGTTTGCCAGAGATTAGCCATACATGTGACACCATGTGTGTGAATGACAGGTTTTAATTATTGATATGGCCGTGGTGATGTGTGTGTGCAGGTATGGGGTTGCCCTAGCTGTGTTTGTATTGTGTGTGAATATGCATGCACACAGTTCTGCCATGTGGCTGCCCTATACAGGTGTTTGTTGGACAGCTGCAGACCATACCAGGCAGGGTGTGCAGTTCACCACCACTGGCCACGGATACAAGAACTGTGCCTGCCTGGGGTTCCACGGGCATGTCCAGGTGCAAGCCACAATATGGTACTCTCCCCTAATGATGACATATGTTTGCTGGAACCAGGTCCCTCCTGGGACTGGCCAGGGCCACATGCATGTGGCCTGCTGTAGTGTGGTGTGGGCAGCGCCCCCGCTGCAGTGCTGGGACTTGTACTGCCACAATGGGAGTGGCTTGGTGTTCTTGCATGTCCATATTGACCTCTAGCTGTTGGTGTTGCTGGTCTACGTCCATGTTGCCGTCACACCACTCTCACCATATGCTCGAGCATGGACAATCCACAGTTGAGGAGTTCCACCATCTCACCCCACCATCTATCCATGACCTCTGTATAACAGAGGGCACCTACAAGATCACAGATGTTGTCAGTAACAGCTGAAAGAGTAACCCTCTGCAGCCTCAAACCCTGTCTGGTGTACCGTTCCATACGTGGCTGCACCTCCCTGACAGCCTGAAACATGCATCTGGTGGTACCAGATGTGGCACTTCTTCCAGGGGTACGATGACCAGAGGCCCTCCAATGAACACCTCTGTACATCTGCCTATGTGGTACCCTGCTGGACATCTGGCCATGGCTGCTGTGTTCAGGCACATGTACCATAGATAGCACACTGTCCTGTTCACTGCCACCAACTGCCAACTGTCCCTCTGCTATGGCCACTGGTGATGGGTTATGTATAGACACTGTGACTGTGAGCGGGGACGGGGTGGATAACAACAGGATGTCAAATGATGGTGCAGCTTCGGACTCTGACAACCGCTCCCGTGCCTTAACACACCTATCATCATTGTCAGTGTCTGTATGGACACCAACATCAGATTGCCTGCAGGAGAGATGCTGACCCACCTCACCACCTGTGAGGGGAAAACAAGAAACACACTTTAAGACCTGTACGTCATTGCTTAACAGTAGACACACACACACACACACACACACACACACACACACACACACACACACACACACACACACACACACACACACACACACCCTGACATTCCACCATATTACTTACCTGTCCCTGAGTTTACAGACTGTCTCTAGTTTATTCTCTTAAGTCCCCCATCATGCATCAGTCTTGGAAACTTACAGTCATTAATAGCAATCATTAATGTATCATTTTTCTAATTGCCTAGACAAGTGATCACAAAACATGACCTGTTACTCCATTACCTCTTTGACGTGATTGGAGTCAATGTTTCAAAGACTCACTGCTGTCATCCAATGTTCACCCTGGGTTTGTCCAGACATCTTGAGCATGGCCCCCATATGTTAGGGGCTACTACAGTCACCCGATAATGTCATGCACTGGAGTGTCACATGTAACTATTGTTCAGTAGATGCAAGATCTGTTGCTCTATTAACTTTTTATGTGCACTACAGTAATATTTGGAAACATGCTCTGGTGTTGTCTAGTAATTCCCCAATGCATCTGTAGTACTGCATAAGTGGGTATTCTTTCACCTTTCTGCTGATTGCAATTATAACAGTATCCCTGGTGTCTAGTTTCCCTCCCAATGCATGTTCCATGCTACAGACCTTATTATACTATCAGCTGTCCTGAGATTGCATGTCAGACAAGTATTGCTGGTGTTTCATGTGTCTGACCATGTCCATGTACTGTATGATTTCAAAGGGAAGTCGAGAGGTATGAACAACCCCACAATCACACATGTGCATACATGGACACACACACACACACACACACACACACACACACACACACACACACACACACACACACACACACACACTTACAGGTGAGGTTACATGAAGATATTACACGCAGATCTCACATTACCCATCTGTCAACCTGCATGACATATGGCACTCAGCAGCATGCAGTGCAGCTTTAGTCAATCCTTGCTAGCCACATTATACATCTCTGTGATGCATGGGTTGTGTTTGTATGTGATGCCCCTTCCCCTGGAACACACTGCACCCATGTACACAGTATTGCTGTGCACCTGTTCGGCACCCTGGCATGTACTGTGCACCATACCTCACAGGTGTACACACTATTGCTGAATGTGTATCACTGTATCAGTTGTGTCTGCTCTGCTGCTCACAGCCCCTATGTGTTTGTCTGACACATACGTGGCATGATATGTGGATAGATGTCATTTGTGAATGCCTGATGTCTGATTTACAGATCTCATCATCAGCGGTGCATGTATGGCCAATATGATACAATTACACTAATAACCTTCAAACCTTACCGTGGCTATGGGAAGTGTACAAACCCTTATTGATATGACACCCTCTTCCTTGATATGCCATGGGACCACATTACTGCATATGTAGAGGTCCAGAGAAGTAAATATTGTGGAAGGAAATATCCAGGGAAATGTTATGGCTAGGTTTGTATAGGCCCTAGGGCCAATAGCCTAGTACCAGCCTATGAACCTATGTTAACATTATATGAACCTGATATCTGACATATGACCTGTACTTTCAAATGCAGTGTCAAACAAATGTGCTAGTTGTGCGGATACTGATTGACATGCATACTCTTTGTGGGTGCATATGTGTGCACACCCTTATCATGATGGTTTGGTGCGCCTACTGTTATATGTACTACAGCAGTCACTATTCCTGGCAGGGGTATACTAGCATGGGCCATCTGCATTTGCCAGTATTTGGTCAGTCTGCCCTACAAATGTCCCGCAACTCTGCATGATTGCAAGGTCAACTCATGTGCACATCCCTTGGAGGTCACACACTGACATCACTATTGCTGTGGAGTAAGTGTTATGTCTGCCACAGTTCCTGACCCTGACTGTGTGCAGATACGGCCATTAATAGTGTCCTTCGGATCTCTGCTTCAGTGCACTGTTGTGTCATGATGACACCCCCTCCTGACCCTCAGCCTTTTTGCAGATGCTTGACAACTATGGCCTACACATGTGTGTCATTTTGCAGTGTCCCAAATACTGAACACCATGTGTACCAGCCTAGTCCCAGCTAATGAATTGCAAACAT
>NC_056735.1:1757565036-1757587536 GCF_019279795.1 Protopterus annectens | reverse complement strand
GTCTGTCCACCACACAGGACTTGTGTCAGATATATCACTGGCATTCTGCATGTTGAGTGCTATCAGTACATGGTTACATCCATTTGTATTTCTGACTTCATATTCCTGACTAAAGGTATGTTGCAAACAATCCTGTAACACCAGCAACTTTCTCAGTGTATAACAGCACTATTTCAAATACGGTCCTGTGTTCCAGCCTCTGTCCTCCACCTATACACCAGGCTTTGTCCATATGACATGCAGTAAGAGGTTATGTACTGGCCTGTGATTATTTCATGCTGCCATTCCTGCCATCATTCCAGTGATGTTGTGGTCCCCACACATATTGTGGGGTTGGGTCCATATATATGTGGGCTACAGCTGGACAAAACATGTGTTCCGTTCTGCAGTTCAGAGGTCAGTGTATGTAACACTGTTATATGCCCCTGTAAGTCAATCTATGGGGGAGGGGTATGCACCGTATATAACCTAGGCTGTTACATGTGAGGGATATCAGTAGTAAGACACATTAAGGTATATGGCTGTACATTCTCCTACATTTCACCTTGGGAACATCGGTGGCCTAGTGCTTACTGTCATACAGACTGTTCTGTTTGTCAGTGTGATAGTGATGTTTTAAGTTAAGCATTATGTAACAGATAAATCCTCATTGTGGCAACTTAATTCTTTTTCCCTAGGGTTTGAGTACAGAGTGTAATTGGAGGCTGATGAACTATATATCTGCATTACTTTTTGTTGATTGATTGTTATCCTCTGGCCCAGTCTTTCTTTACTGTTGTACTACTTGAAGGCCTTGGCCTGGACAGCAACATATGTTATGTTTTTGGATTACTGTATAAAATGATCTGCTTGAGAGTTGCATTACTCAGTTCATATGTATTTCAAACACCTAATAGCTATATGACATGGCATATACTTTTGTAATAGTACACAAATAAACATTTCTTATGTATGCAAACCTTGTGTGTGGTGTCATATCCTTTGACTTCTCTGTGGGTATATGATTCATGCAATAATTGTCTTTTGTATGAGTGAATCATACACTGTCCATTTTAAAAGGTGGCAACTGTAGGACTATTGGCTGTTCAATATGCTGTGCACCCTCTAAATATGTATCTTCCTATATATAGCTATATGTAGTAATATATGTATATGTGTGCGTATGTGTATATACATATATATGTATATATATGTATATATATGTATATATATATATATATATATATATATATATATATGTGTGTGTGTGTATCTGCAATTATGTGTGTGTGTGTGTGTGTGTGTGTGTGTGTGTGTGTGTGTGTGTGTGTGTGTGTGTGTGTGTGTGTGTGTGTATGTATCATTGGAATGTTTATTGCTTCCACATTGTACATTCCCTATGGTCGCCAGACTGTACTGCATGATATGTTATTGATACCATCCTGACATCATACAGGTGGGATGGATTACTGTTAACTTCTTGTGGCTATGTTGTGTAGAGTCCTGGGTGTGGGACATGTAAGTGTTGGTATTGTGTTGCAAGGTAGATCTGTTTGGTTGTGAGGGAGGGGATGATATCAATAATTACAAAAGGTACTTAGCTTGTGCCCCCTCACCCCCATTAACGGTGCCTATGGTCATGTATTTGTTGTGTTCTCTTTTAATTCTATAGATATATAACTGTATACACACACACACACACACACACACACACACACACACATATATATTTATATATATATATATATATATATATATATATATATATATATATATATATATATATATATACATATATGGATTCACTACTGAATCCTGAAATAACAAAATCCAGAAGACCTAAATACCGAGACTATAAGTCCAAAACCTCACATTACGGAAATATTAAAACCGCGAAATTCAAAATCGCAAAATTACTACACACATACAGCACACACACAAACATACACACAGCCTCCCCATAACCAAACAAACCCCCAACACCCCCCTACATTAATATTCTAACTCCGAGATCGCACAAACATACACACAAGGCAAACTCACACCCACACATTACAGCACCTCACACATGCACACACACACACACACACACACACACACACACACACCACAGTTACAACACACACTTATACACACTAAAGCTTCTCACAAACACACTTACACACACATACTTACCTGAACCACAACACCAGAAGCGCTAACTCAAAATCCCTTAACATCGGGATTTTGAATTTCGCGCTTCTGGTCTTTCGGTAATGTGGGGTTTCGGCTACATGGTCTCGAGCTTTTGAAATTCGATATTTCAAACGTTTGAGATTCAGTAATGTTCCCACATATATATATATGTAGACATATATATCTATAGAGGTATACATATATATATATATATATATATATATATATATATATATATATATATATATATATATATATATATATATATATATATATATATATATATATATATATATATATATATATATATATATATATATATATATATATAATATATATATATATATATATATATATATATATATATATATATATATATATATATATATATATATATATATGTACACACACACACACACACACACACACACACACACACACACACACACACACACACACACACACACACACACACACACACACATACAGCTACATGTATAAATACATTTCCTGTACTGTTGAATGATTGTGCTGGATGATATATTTGTGAAAAGATCAGGGTTATGTATGTCTGATGTGGCTTAGTGGTAAATCACTTTGGCTATGGTGTGCAGGGTCCTGGGTTCAAGACTTGTAAAGGCTGGTTATTTTTTTGCTGGGCAGAACAAGGGCCTTTGGATACAGAGTGATTAAGGCACTTTTAAGCAGTTGTAAGCGGGTTTGCTCGAGTTTGCACGACGATAAGCAATGCTAAATTCCAGTTAAATATGTTCAGTCTGTTAGCCTCTACACTGCTTATCCTGTGTAGGCACTGCTTACCCCTGCGGAAACAGGCTTAAACCAGCTTACTGCTGCTTAAAAGTGCTTACTCCCACTTACCCACATGCTAATTTCTTTAAAAGAAAAGAAAAAGGGTTGATAGGAAAGTGGTGAAAAAGGGGGCACAAAGATGGAAAGAAAGGTGGGAAAATAGCTAGGGATGTGCAGGACATGTGTAGGGAAGGTCCATAGCTGCCCATTTCTTTTATAGCAACAGCTGTGCATATACACTGTATATCAGATTACATGTGTCCAGTGGACACGTGTGTGAAAATGGACAGCATGTATGGTGAGATTTTCACATTGCCTTTTTTTTTTAGGTAAACACCTTGGATGGGGTGGGGTGTTTGGAAGTTGAAAGCCCATGAGCCACCTAGTGGAAACAGTGGGACTGAGGTCCCTACCCATGGGCAGTCACCTCTGCACCTTCATGGCCCCAAAGGTGGCTGTGCAGCAGAGCTCCAACTACCCAGTGGAGCTGCTACACACCCCGTTGTTTCAATTTTAAAACATATGTGGATTAGTAATAGTTAACACATTCCAGGATTAGGTATAACAGCATGCATAGATATTCCCATTAACCCAAAACACCAGATATGGAACAGTTATATAGCAAACAGAACACATGCATATATGTGACCACAGTGGCCATTACAACAGCATGCAGGTACATTGATGGCAGCATGCCACCAATGTGGGAGTATTTCAACATGGCACATGCATAGAAACAAATTTCAATATTTATCAAACAATAGGACATATGTCCCAACAGTACATTTAATTGTACACATACCAATTGAGTTGTGTATTTAGTTTATTGTTGCAGATGTGGCGGGTGGAGCGAAAGATGTCAATTAACAACTTGCATATCCCTGTAGTTCTCAATACTTTCTTTGTCAGTGCTGTACTGTGTACCTTACAGGTATGATTGCACTACCCTATGGCCTTAGTTTGGACAGTGGTATGGTTGTAGACAACTGTATATATGAACTGTGTTTTACCTGCAGTATAAACCTCTTACTTAGTATACGTGTGGAGGTATTGTTTGTTAACACTACCTGACTGTTTCTACGCATTATCCCAGATTCCAGGTTGATGTTATGCACATACCTCTCCATCTGTTATTGCACACACTCTTGGCATGTCTTGACAACATGCAGGTGAAACTGGGACATATTTTGACTATTGCACTCATAAACCTTTGGTGAGTTGCTACAATGACAGGTTTATTTTCATATACAACTTCCACATATTTACAGGCCTGGCAGTCAGTTATATGAAATTAAATTCTGCCTAAATGTCAGAGATCATTACGCTGATATGCTAGTGGGACAGGGTAACAGGCAGCAGATATGGGCCAATTATCTGAACATTCTGGACAGATCTGTACAGTTGAGGGCTATGATTCTGCATACAGCTTACTACCACTCCCAGGATTCGAACCATGGCTGTGCCTGCTAAAACTAAAACAGTGTGCATCACAGTTGAGTGTGCTATATAGATATTGCTGTGTATCTTTTCTCTGATTTCTGTCTATAAGTCTACCGTGGTTGTACAATCTGACCTTGTAATTACAACACTCTAATACAGGGTTTCCTAGACAGTTTTATTATGTAGCACTGTGTGGATGACAGTGATGAGTAATACCTTATTATTCAGAGGTACTGCAACACTAACACTGCCATACATTACCAGACTAAACAGTACCAGTCCAGAATTTCAATCTTTTATTTCTAGGCACAGTTTTCATATCTGGCAGACATGTGGGGGGGAATGTTTGTTAACACTACTGAATGTTGCCACACATATTACCAGATTCCACATTATTATTATGCACATATGTCTCACTCTGTTACTGCACACACTGTGGTCATAGCTTCATAACATGGGGGTGGAGATGGGATATACTTTGCTTATTACTCTCATAACACTTTGCTGAGTTGCCAGAGTGACAGGTTTGTTCTTATAGATATATTTCTGACAGTTATGATGTCTGACAATCAGTTGTATGTCATTATTTGCTACCTAAACATCTGGGATCATCCCACTGATTTACCAGGGGGACAGGGTGACAGACAGGGGACTTACACCAATTATCTGGACTTTCTGACAATATCTGTACAATTGTGGGGTATGATTCTGCATACAGCTTACTACCACTCCCAGGATTCAAACCATGGCTGTGTGTGCTAAAAATACAACACTTCCCATCTCAGTTGAGTGTGCTATTTGGATTATGTTGTTTACCTTTACACTTTTTCTGTCTAAGTCTCTCTCAGTTGTACAATATGACCTTGTGATTACAACAGTCATATACAGACATTCCTACACATTTTATTTATGTGGCACAGTGTGGGTAACAGTGCTTAATACAACACTACTATTAAGAGAATGCAGCACTACATTACCATATGATACCAGAGTAAACACAAGCAGTCCAGGAGTTAGACCTTTATTGCCAGGCTGTTACCCTTTTATTTCCATACAACCTATATGAGACTCTTCCTGCCATATTGTCTGGTTTATTCAGTACATGCCATACACAATACAGGTTTTATACTGGCAATTAACTTTCTACTACTTTTAGATGTATTTCTTATGACAGTACATGCAAGATTATCACTAACCTGCTTCATGATGCAGCCTCTGCAGCCTACAGGCATGGGCTTCCCGATTCCCAACCCGCTCGTCTACCACTGTCAAAGACATAAGAGATATATTTAGCCATACCTATCCATAATATACATGAGCTGGCAATTATTAAACAGGTAGTAGAATGATACTTACACACGGCTTGGACATCTCCTGTCTGCCTAGCTTCTTGGATCCACTGATCCAAAAGCTCCCTCTTCCTCCTTTTCAGGTCAGCATAGTGATGACTGACCTGCTCACCAGTTTGAGGGATGCCAGTGGCACTGGTGAGGTCATTGGCAAAATGGTCCCAGGCTTCCACTTTATATTGGTAACCCTGGTACTGGCCCTGCAGCAGTCTCTGGTCATGGTCTTTAACAAGGAGTCCTGCCATGACTTTGGACTCCTGGATGCCCCAGCACTGCACCCAGAAGCATGATCCTTCACCCACACTGGCCATAGCACCTATAGGAGGAAGCTGCAACCAGTTATGAGATTTATTCCCACCTGTGGGGTTTAAATATGGCCGATTTCTAGCACTTTGCCATGATTGGATGGTTTTGTAAATGCTAAGCTATGGCAAAACCTGCTTACCTAAGGTTGGCATTGCTTAAAGGGGTATACCAATAGGCAAATTGATTTAGCTGGCCTACACATTACTTGCACCTAGTAAGCAGGGGTGTGCAATGCTTAGAGTTGCTTAATTTTAAATTTGCACACTATTTGCTGTTTGGCATTGATTTATCATTCATTACATGTTATATATTTGTTTAGTATCCATGATTCATGTGTACGTACACTGTATGGGGTCTTTGTGTTTATTGGGGAATTTCAACACTTTATTACAATGACACCTCACATCTGAACTTAATGCAGTGCTTCAGTTCACATATTTATGTTATGTAGTAGGTTATACAACATAAAACTGTATATAGATTCCTTTCACATGTAAATTGTGATTTTGCTGTAGTGAGGATCTGTTTGGGGATGCCTCAATCATATGTACTGCTGTGATGGCTTACTGGCTAACTATTGTGACTATAGTGTACAGGGTCCTGGATTCAAGCCCTGCAAGGGCTATTTATTTTGTTGCTGGGCAGAACAGTGGCTGTTGGATACAGAGTGATTAAGGTACTTTTAAGCAGTTGTAAGCGGGTTTGCACAGGTTTGTGCAGTGGTTAGCAATGCTAACATCCAGTTAAATATGTTACAGGGAGTTAGCGTCAATATTGCTTACCTCCACAGAAATGGGCTTAAACCCACTTACTACTGCTTAAAACTGCTTACTCCTGCTTACCCCCACACTAATTTAGACAAAAATGAAACATGGCTCTTGGGAAAGTGGTGGATTTGGACACTCTATGGATTTATCATTCATTGCACATTATACCTTCATTTTGTATCCCTGATTCATGGGTACATATACTGCAATGGGCACTTGTGTTTATCTATACATTTTACCACATTATTGCAATGACACCTCACGTCTGCATTTAATGCAGTACTCCAGTTCACAAATATATGTTATTTAGTAGGTTATACAGCAAAAAAAAATGTTCATAAAATGATTTCACTTGGAAAATGGAATTTACTACAGTAAGAATCGAACCGGGAATGCCTGCTCACAAAGCGAACTCTCTGACCACTACACTATTGCAGTACTACTGCAGTTGAATCTATCTTGCTGTTTATCTTCTTGTGCCATTTAAGCTACAGTATGTGTAGCTAAGCAATGGGCAAACCCACGCACCTATGGTTAAATTTAATCTGATTGATAAAAAGAAATTCTTTACTGCTATTTTTCTCTTGGAACGGACAGGTTTCACTTATTGCTGTGGATTCCTGTGTGCATCTGCACATTTGGCAGACATCCTAGCAACCCTCCATACCTCTCATCCTCTTCAGGCACACTGTCTGAACAAAGCTTGACAAATCGTGGTACAACAACAGACATATTTTCATTATTGCTCTTATAAACTTGGGACAGTTGCTAGGGTAACAGGATTTGTTTTAATATGCATTTTATGACTGATTTGAAGTTGGACACTGAAATGTATGCATTATTTACAGACTTCAATCCTGAGATCATCCCAGTGATTTGCCAGGACAATTGGGGTGCTATATGGGTGTGACATGTGGACATTCTGCAATGATTTGTACAGTTGGGAGGTATGCAGCTTCCTATGAGCTTTCTCGGTCATTATAATTGCTGGCAGCACTTTCTGAGTGTAGGGGTGTGTGTGCATTGTGAGAGCTCTGCTCTCAGACACACCCCCTGCACTCGTCCATGCTCCATGTCCGTTTAGGAGCAGAGGCAGCCTGCCTTCATCACTATGCATGGCGCACTGCCGTGCTGCTCTTAAACGGAAGTTTCTGTGCAGGAATAAGCTATTCCTGCATGGAACCTTAGTGATTCCTGGGATATATTTATATTTAAAGTAACTGAATTAACTACAGTTTTTTTGTTAAGTGGAAAGACTATTAACAAAGCTGTGGATCTTAAGTGAAAGAGTTGCATGGTAGATAATTTTGCTCAACTATGCATCAAATAAATCAATAAGGATGTTACTTCTTACTGGCTTAGGCTACTGGACTAATCTAGAAATAAACGAGTACTGCTGTAGTGCATTATTTATGTCAAGATTTTGTTTCTATTGCAGTAAAACATTTCCTCTATTTTTGTTTTTTGATCACTTGAATCTTATCTGTCCTAAGTGATCTAATCAAGTCAACAGCAGAGAAGATGACAGTCAGGATTATTATCATCAACCCTCTTTGTCCCATTTATATAGAGGGTTGTGGTGTCACATCAAAGTTAGTCTGCTGAATTTAATTCTTTAAAATGCACAAGTTAGGGTTCAGATCCCCCATCTCCACTTCATGAGATATCATGCTGATGGTGAATGATACATTTAGAAAATAGATATTTCATTCAGAAATCCATTGCACATCTGTTAGCTCCTGATTTGTGTGCACAGGAGAGTAATAAACAGCAGACAGTGAAGCTGCAATGTGTGCCATTCAATTCACAGCTGCAACAAATGTGATAGAAAATGATAATATTCATGGAGGAGATGCAGAAGATCACATCACATATAAAGGAGGGGGACCCTTCATATAAACAAAACCTCACTTACCCGACTTTCATAACATCGAGCCGAGAACACTGAAAATGTTATTATAATTTAGAGTCAGAGTAGTATTTATTTTATCAGATATAATAATTCCTAAATATTCTAAAGAAGAGACTCTTTCTCTGAGTATATGACATTCTCTCAAGTGAAAGTCCTCCTTTCTGTTTAGTAAGATATGCTTTGATTTGGATTTATTAAAACAAAAACCAGAATTAAGAAAAAAATTTCCACTTGTATTTCTAACTCCTGTATGGATTCTTCATTTGGAGATAAAGTGAGTAATATATCATCAGCAAACAACATAATCTTAAAATTAAATTGATTATAAATATTTAATCCCTTACTTTTTGGATCTCTACGTATTATCGCAAATAGTTCTATTGATAAGGCAAATAGGATGGGAGATACAGGGCAATCTTGTTTAGTACCCTTAGTTATTTTGAAGGCTTCTGATGTGAACGGACCCGACTTTACACAAGCCAAATTATCTTTGTATATATTCTTTATCAAATTCATTCAATTTAAAGGAAACTCAAAATTTTCTAATATTTTAAATAAATAATCCCAATTCACTGAATCAAATGCTTTTTCTATATCTAATGTAATTATGAGAGCTTCTAGATTATCCCTATTCAATATGTCAATAAGAGTTAGAATTCTTTGTATATTTTCATAAGTATGCCTACCATAAATAAAACCTGTTTGGTCTTCATTTATGACTTGAGTCAAGGATTTTTTAATTCTATTAACTAATATAGTCATAAATATTTTGTAATCATTATTGCGTAAGGAAATTGGTCTATATGAACTACAGAGGGAAGAATCCTTGTTCTCTTTTTTATTGGAGTAATTAGTGAATACCTCCAGGATGGTGGAATTATGTTTTGAACTTATACTTCGTTTAGAGTCCTATAAAGCAAATAAATTGCTGAATTTGGAAATATCTTATATAATTCCATTATTATACCATCTATTCCTGGTGATTTGTTATTTTTACTCTCTCTAATTTTGTCATTTATTTCTTTGAGAGGGATTTGTTTTTCAATATCGATTTTTAATTTTTCAGATATTTTATTTATTACGATAGTGTTTGTTTTTAATCCTATGAAATTATATTTATTTTTATTATTTCCATAATGGTTAGCATAATGAACTTTAAAAGCTTCTAAAATATCAGTTATATCTGACACTTTTTTATTACCTTTCCTTTCATGGACAATATCTGTAATATTATTTTCCATATGTTGCCTTTTTATTCTCATTGCTAAGTTGTGTAAGTGTTTTGGAGATACCAAGTGTGAATTAAATTTTAATTTTTCCAGTGCCAAATTCATCTTATGAGTTAGGATTTCATTGTATTTTTTATTTAATTCCTCAATTTCTTTTTTTTTTTTTTTGCCTGAGGGCTTCTTACATCAGAGATGTTTGTATTAGTTTTTATTATTTGTTTTTGAATGTTGTGCAATTCTGATTCCCATTCTTTTGTTTTGTTTTTGAACCAGGATATAATTTTACCATATAAAAAGGCCTTTAAAGTATCCCATAATATTATATTATTTGTATCATCAGTGCGGTGTGTTTCTAAAAAATATTGAATTTCTGACTCTAACCATGGCTTAATTTGTTTTAATTTAGTAATTTAAGCTGGTATTCTTGAAGTGAAATTTAGTCTTTTAAAATTTATTTGAAATTTAAGGATTAGAGAGTTATGATCGGAGAGAGGACATGGAATAATAGAAAATTTTATTATTTTCCTTTTAAATCTGGAGATATAAATATATTATCTATTCTTGTTTGAGTGTTGAATCTGTAATCACGATGTGAGTACAATAATGAGTTAGATTCTTTAAAATTAAATGTATCAATTAGTTTTATGTCCATTTCTTGAGATATTTTCCTGTGGAAGTGAGACGAAGGTTTCTTTTATTAGTTGTCTCTGAATTATCTAGAATACAGTTAAAGTCTCCTCCAATTATTAATATGCCATTATTTACTTTATTAATTAGTACTATTTGCTTTTTAACTGTGGATATTCCTATTCCAGGAATCCAATATACATTTACCAGAGGCCAAATTCTATTCTGAAATCTTTTTATAATAGCCCCTTTTTATCTTCATAGTTGTGAATAATCTGAGGATTAGCCACACTTTTTCTCCAAAGAATTAAGACTCCTCTAGTTTTTTTTATATGAAGAATGAGATAGAATTAAGTAGTTATTAGGTATCCAAGTAAAATTATCATCAGTTTTAAAATGAGACTCTTGTAGGAATATAACTTGTGCTTTTTGCAATTTTAGATATCATAGTAAATTTGATCTTTTCATTGGACTATTTAAACCATTAATATTTAAAGGAATGTTATGTCTGTCATTTTTATAGATAATTATATTATAAGTTTGGAAAGAGACATTGTTAAAGTTCTTTCATTGTTAAAGATTTGTGAAAATATACTTTTATTAAAGAGTATTACAAATTGAATGAACTTCTTTCTTTGATAATTTAAATATTTCAATTTGGGCCAAATAAAAAAGTAGAGAATGAATAATGAAGTAACAACTCATTTTATTTGAATAAATAATAATTTTACTAAACTATTCCACAAACATGGAGTTATTAACACTCCTAATCTGAGTGAACTAGTGAGTTCAATCAGATTATCCCTCAAGTTTGCCAACAGCATGGAAAAAGATATGCAAGGTTGAGCTCCATTTATTGAAATCCTGAAGCTATCTAAAAATATTTAAATTTAGTGAAAGAGCATTTCAAACACTGAAACTATATTCTTTGAAAAATCAGCTCATCAAAGTAATTAATCTTTTACTTAGAGTTAAGGTGATAATTGGATTAGTATTACTCTTTTAATAATGATAACATGGGGATGAAATATTCAAAGCCAATATAAGATTCTAATAATTTCTATTTTATATGAATTTAAGAGTTGGTAACAATAGGAGTATGTCATAGTATTAAGCAAGTGGGAAGATTTGTAACTTATATGTTTATAGGTATGAAGTAATCAGTGAGTGTTTTAATATCTATATCAACATTTACTCAGTAAAAAAGTGTTAAAATTAGAGTTTAAATCATATTTGTTCTTATTTCCTTCAAACTTCAAGTATGTTTCTTTATTGAAAATGATCTTTAGACTAACAAAACCTTTTAGCTATCATAGCACTTGTATATTTTGTCAATATAAGAAATAGTATAAGCCAGATTTTTAGAAAATTTGTAATACAATAAATAATACAATAAATAATTTGTTTAAAGAAAGATAAGATACTATTTGAACAGATGAGAGATTCTTCAATGAAATTAATTAATTGTTATTGAAAATGAGTTTCATCTTAAATTTTCTGATGTATTATTCCTTTATATCTTGTAATTCAGTTATACAGTTAATATATCACGTCTAGAATTAAAATTCTGAACATATTTATGCTTATTTTTGATTACAATAGAGATTTTAGTCATGCTAAATATGTTAACAATCACATAGGAATGAGTCATTTGTTTCTTATGGTAAAAACAATAAAAGTAATAATTCAATGTTTTGTTTATACTTCGCGCTATTAACATCTTACAATATGAGTGCAGAGCATAAACCTTTAGCTTAAATATTCGCTTGTTAATAAATAACTTTATATCATGTAAATTACCAATTTAAAACTCATTTAGTATAATTGTAAAGTTCATATACATAAATAAATTCATATGTTCAAATTCAAAACATTTCACTTAGGATACATAGGTTAGTTCACTGTTTGTGTGAACATTTCTGTTTCATTATCTGCTTATAATTAAATGTCCAAGTAATCATAATCTCAAATTTATGATAGCAATAGCAATACATTCTTCTTTGCTCTTTTTTTTAGTAATATCCATTTTCCAATTGGGAATAATTCATGACTTAATCTTTAGTAAATAACATATTCAGGTTTATTGCATATATAAATATGTAACCCATTCAACTTGAAGGCTAACTAATACCTTATATTCAATAGCAGTTACTTCTGTGGTTACATATGATTAACAAAATCTTCTTATATCTTGAAATACAAGTCAGAATGGATAAAACAGACTGAAATCACTCCATAAATATTATTCTAGAATATTCTAGAAGATTGAGAAGGGTAGATAACTGACTGTGTTGACCATCAAATAGTTTAAGGTCATCCACCTTTCCCTTCCACAGCTATCAAACCATAAATTACATTGTTTATTTAGAATGAATCATATGACAAGCCAGTTAGTCCCTCACTATACATTTTGCTGCATATAGTTTAACTTCCCAAAGTGTCCTCAGTTCTTTCTGAAATGTTTAAGATTTAGTAATCATGTGAAGCCTCTCACCTCTTATGTGTTTTTTTTTTTTTTCTCCTCCTTCTTTTTTGCGACTCACTTATCATTTGACATAGCAGGAATCTAGTTAGCATCTTACAATTATTGCCATTTAAATTAAAAGGAAAAAACAAGGAAGCCTGTGAATACCATAAACAGAATGTGATTACTGTGTACCAGTCTATTGATGTTTCTCTGACAGTGGCTCTAACTTATATGCACAGTTTTTATTTTTCTATGTTTGCTCATTTTTCAATAGCATTAACATTTCTGTACATTCACTTGAGAATAATAATTACTAACTTTCCCACCTAATCTGCCAAACTAAACACATACAAAAGGGCACTGCTTCTTTTTCCCACCCCTATCTTTCCAACCCAGTCACTGGGGATAAGTGTCCCAAAATATGTTATTTTGTCTCAAGTATTGACTACCTGGCCATTCCACTCAGATACAGGCTCTTAATTCTTCTAACCATTGGTTTAAGTAAGTAGTTACTCTCTTCCAAAACATTTGACACAGTAGAAGTTTAACCTGTTATAAATATTGTTTTCCTTTTTCAAAAGGCAACTCCTTTGGATGACGTTAATAACATTTGTATCTCTGTTCTTACCAAGTGCAATGACATATGGAATATGTACTACAGTACCTGTCTTCATTTTTGGGATGGCAGTTCCTTCCCACTCTTTAGTTCTTTCTCTCTTTGTCTCTATGTTCTAGTCTTATTTAAAGAAGGCTGCAACTCATTTATGTCTCTTATGGTCGTAATCATTCCTGATCTGAATCTAGATTTTGAGCCAAATGAAGCAGAAGTACCTACAGCGTAATTAATTCGTTCCTCAGCAGTTTTAGTGTGTAAGGAAACACTTGTTTGTATCCCTAGTAATTGCCACATTATACACTCTCTAAGAGTTGACCTGACTATTGCCTAGCCATTCATTTAGCCAGTCATTGATTATAATGCCCCCTTCAATGTGAATTTGCCCAGACACGTGAAATGAAATGCCCACAAAAAATAACTTACTAAAAGAAAGCAGTGCCTAAACAAAATGTCCTACATGGACCGACTGAGAGCCATATCACTTTACTATGAGTTCCACAGACTGCTAATATGTGAGCTATGTCTGGCATACAGGGCATACTGTGACCCAGTTACTGATATATTTACTGCATGCCAGCTGACAACAGAAGTACTGTGTCTATTAGAAGTTACCTGTCTCCACATTTATTTTGTATACATAGCTGTGGAATTCTTCTGAGAATCCCTTTATATATATATTTTTTTCTACCTGGATATGTATAGTAACATACCTCGCACTAGCAGTTATTTCAGAGAACCAAGTGCCTTCATTAGATGTATTTCTGTAGGTTTAGCCATTTCAAAATAATCAAGATAAGATGCTTCTGAGTGAGCATATCTTTACATTTAAAAATAACCAGTAGTTGAATAATAGTGTTTCTTTTAGCACTAGAATTCTTTTACCTTCCTTTCAGAATTGAATTATAATTATAGTTCTCATGCACATCACTAACAACATTAATCAAATGCCTTTCATTAGAGAGCAGTTCACAGTTGCTAGATTAGATTAGAACAGTGCCTCTTCCTCAATTAAGTCAGCAGTGTAATAATTATTAATGATATTTGTCATGTGTTCAGCTGTCGTTTCCCTAGTTTTCATATAAATTTTCTGACTGAGTATTCTGTAAATCTTACCACTCAAAACAAACAGCGGTTAATGATAAGCTCACATGACGCTAACTTTCATGTTTATGGAGCTACTTTGGCAGTGAGGAGGGAGTTTTTAATAAATATATGTAGAACAGATCTTAAGTATAACTAAATTTAGTCTTCACATACATTAACAGCCAATCCCACAAGTAAAGCAGCTCCCACATGATAACTTACACTAAAACACAATACCATGAAAAAGACTAAACTGCCCTCGTGTAAAATCAGCTGTCAGATACGAGACATTTTCACAAAGAAGACAAGCATTGAATAACATTTTGAAGAAAGGAAACAGGAACAACCTGTGCTTTCTGCACTTTATAATACAGTTTCCTTCCCACCCTTTAACTATCATCCAGTCTATGATTCAGAAATCCTGTTGCTGAAATAAAAATTAATCTACAAAAAGACTGCTGTTCGGATCAATGTTCGTTTGTTCATTTGGCTGTCAAGATAACCACTGTGGGAGTGTGCGAAGCACACAATTCACGGACCAAAAAGGTATTCTATGAATTCAACCTGCAACATGTTTCAGATATAACAAATAGAATGCCAGACCATTTTAGTGAAGATAAAGAAGCAATAACATGACTAGAGAGCTTGAGATTATATTTTAAAGCAGTTTTAGCCGGTAACGGCTCCATAGAATTTTAAACCGCTAGTAAGCGGATTTCTTTAACGTTTTCTCTCATACTTATGGGAAAATGGCAAAAAATATTCAAGAAGTGTTTATTTTAAGACACATTATAAAAAGTTGAATTTAAACTATTAGAATTTTACCTCAGTGAATAGTATTTGTCATGTTAGTAAGTTTGAGATAACATTTACATCTCTTAAGATACTAATGCTCTATGAATGAGAGTTTAACTAGAAAACATCCGAATAAACTATCCAAGCAAATAGAAGTGTATAAATCAGACACCATAACTCCATCAATTCCCCAGCTATGTTATTACATTAACATATAAATGATGACACTTTTAAAAACTATTTATATGTCTAAAGTGATAGAATAAGGAATTCATGAAATAAAAGAATCATACCTTAGTTGATGCCTTGAGAGAATTTGTAGTATCAATGTTCTTAATATCAGTCTTTTATTTTTTCTTTCTCACATCAGTCCAAGTATTCTTTCCCGAGGTTCTCTTTAAGGAAGTAGAATTTGACCAATCCATTTCTTCTGGTAGTGAGGTTATATTGTTATTTTTAATGAAGGAAGTAGCTTCTTCAATGTTATTAAAAGTTCTCATGTCATTGTTATGGTAAATTCTGATTTTGGCAGGTTATACAAGTTGTGCCTTTATTTTGTTTTGTTTTAGGAATTTCACTAAGGGCCAAGTTTTCTTTCTTTGTTCCAATACTTTTGATGAAAAGTCATTATCAAATCTTATTTGGGATTGTTTGTAAATAAGTGGACTTTTCCTCCATGCGGATCTCAAAACCAGTTCTTTGTCCATAAATGACAGAAATTTAACCACTACAGATCTTGGAGATGAATTAGGTGAAATAGGAAGTGGTTTTCCAATAGCCCTACGTGCTCTCTCAATTCCATAGGATAAACCTTTCAGCTCTAAGATTTCAGGTAAGCAAGAATTCAAGAATGAGATGATGTCCTCTCCCTCAGACTTCTCTGGAATACCAAAAATCCTTATGTTTGTTCTTATTTCCCTATTTTCTATATCATCTATTTTATTTGTTAGCCAAGTATTCTGTTGTAGTAGAAATTCGCAATGATGTTCTTCTTCTTTTAGCCTTCCATCAATATCATTTAGAGATGTTTCGATATCTGATAGTTTTAATTGCTGTTGCTGTAGAATTTCCTTAAAGACATCAGTTTGCTTTTGGCAATTTTCTTTAAGGTTTTCTAAGTTTTCAGTAAATCTGTCCATCTTCAGAGATAGATCCTGAAGGGTAGCTGACATCAGTTGGATTTCTCTTTTCAGAGTAGAGTCTGAGTGAGAGTTCATGGAGTTGCTCATTTCCACACAGCTTGATTAGCCTTCAGGTTTATTTGACAGGAACATTTCAGAATTTTTTCTTCAAAACTGGTAGTTCTATAGCTAAGAGGTTCACATATAAGATTTTTCAAGAATTATTTGAGACTAATAAGATTTTCCTGTTTTTTTTTTTTAGTATGGATAAGTGGAGCTCAGAAAATTTGCTGCTTTCAGTTAGGCATCTAGGCTCCACCCCACCATTTATATTCTGAAGTCTGAAATTCAAATGCCTGTCATTATTTAGTGAATTCAGTCCTTCACTGATTTGCCACAAAAATGCTGAAAACCACAGATTTTATGAGGAATAGAACAAAAATATGCAGCATAAATCTGGAAAGCTTTCACAAGTGATGGTGGGTAGGGACTTTAGGCTTTTGTTATCTGTCCCCAAGATACAGGGTTTGAGCCTGACTACTTCCTCTAGCCACCAGGTATAGTCACCTGGGGCATTACACACACACATACACTCACAGAAATGGCTCTGCATAATGCTTACACACTGAAGCTCGGCTTATAGCTTGTTCCTGAAAATGGCATCTGTTAATACCAGCTCAGTAAATCTGTCCATCTTCAGAGATAGATTCTGAAGGGTAGCTGACATCAATTGGATTTCTCTTTTCAGAGTAGAGTCTGAGTGAGAGTTCTTGGAGTTGCTCATTTCCACACAGCTTGATTAGTCTTCAGGTTCAGCTCTGCATAATAAACATGGCATCTCAGCTTATTCCAATGGCAGCTCTACCTCTGCATAATAAATACCCATTGTGCACATAATGATGTCAGCTGAAAAAGCCAGGAAAAAAATTTAAACTAAAAAATCGGAAATTAAGGGGTGGCACCCCATTATTTGGACTCCAAAAACTTGGTGAAAAACAAGCAATCCGGTACGGTTGGGAGGTATGGTTATTTGGGATATTCTGCAGTCACCCTGATATCATGGACATCAGGCTTGTTTTTAAGATCTGTGTTTCCAAAGTATAGTCAAAAAATCCACTTATGCTGTACTAATAAGCTTAGGAAAAGGAAAAACATAGCATGTCTACAGCTATGGAATTGTCTTTATTGGCCTGAATGCACTGTTAAAGATTTAAAAATGCAAAACATCACGGGCATTCAGAAGCCAGGTAGCTGAAACACTGGAATGTTATTATGGGGTTAACATGTAACTCATGGGTCTGATGTGCTACATGGTCAGTTGCATTAGCAAGTCCATGCAGTTCATTAACATGCTGGTGCTGAAACCGATCATGTACCTGCAATAATAGATGCCTTCAGACACATGCTCAAACAACACCACCACTTATCCATGTATTATCCTACGGACATTACTTGTCCATTATGGAACTGTCTCACTACCACCCCCAAATTATCTTGAGGACAATTGCACAAGGTTGTCATCTTGACTGGCAGATTTGCTGGGTGATATGTCTCCCCTGTTGGAGGTTATACTCTGAGCCACAGTACTGCTCCATAGCATCAGAATCTACACACACCAGTGTGGTACGTATTGCCAATGAGAATGAATGTTTTACTCTGAAAATACCAATGATGTGTGTTAACAAAGAGCAACCTCATACTGGGTTGCTAAAAGTGGCAGATATCCACAATATTCCAAATACTTGTTAGTAAAACTGAAAATATGCAAAGAATATACTAAAGCATTTTTACATAACTAAGTTTATTCCATAGATTTAAAGGTTATTCGATACCACAAGAAAGATCACATTGGTTTAGCAATACCCATATTTATGGGGACATGATAAAATAAAGTATTTAGGAGTATTGATTAAATATGATTGTACTGTGGCAGCTAAGGATACATGGGAAGAGTCTAAAGAAACGATAATACACAAACTGAGAAATTGGATGCTGTATTATATAGATATTGATAGTAAGATACAAGCTGTTAAAATACTTTAGTCCCCGTAATCTTATACACAGGTCAGGCATATGTTTATTAATCAGAGGAGAGCTGAAGAATTTTATCTGGGAAGGGAAGATGGCAAGAGTCAAGTGGGATAAGCTAATTCTTCCAATAGAAGTCAGATTGGGATTAATTGATTTGAAGGGGTATTTCAGAGCTACACACTTAAGACTCCTACACATAGGGTAACATAGCACAAGCAGAAACTTATAATCCAAAGTGGAAAGTGATGATGATGACACAGGGAAGCTGCAGAAACTGGGTGAGACTAGGATTTTGGATGCAGATCCTTAAGGAAAATAACAATAAACATGCAGAATATTATATTCATAAAGTAGCAGAAAGTATTCTAAGAACTAAGCCAACACAGGAATAGAGAAAGGAGATTCTGACTGCACTTAGGTATACAGACAATAAGCAAGAGGGGACTGAATTTTTTTGGAGAAAACTGGCAACAGAACCAGGATATTGGGAGCAAATAACTAGAGAAAGAAAGGTAATAGAATGGGAAGATGCCAAGAATTTATTTGGACTGCAGGTTACAGATTGTTTTTCCTATCAAGGACTGATATCAGAGTATAAGTAAAGAGAAAGAAATGTGTGTGGGGGGGTCCTAAATGAAAGATCATCATTCATAAAGATTTTAGTATAATCTAGAACAGAAATTGCTGTTAAAAAAAGGAATAATTAGTAGAGCATATAAATTATTGCATGATAACTATAAGAATCAATCAGAGGAGGTGACAAAAGATTGGAAAGGTAGATTGAATAAGCAATTCACAAAGAAACAAAGTGGGGTATATGTTTGTCTCCCAAATATGTAACAAAACCTAAAAGATTTAGGATTTTTGCTTGGAAATGTTTATTTAAATAGATATTTTTATATCCCAAACAGACTCCAGAGAATGTTTCCTCAGATAGACAACAAATGTTGGAGATGCGACTGGGAAGAAAGAGATAATTGGGAACATATTTTCTGGGAGTGTAATAAGTTGGCAGACTTTAAAGATTCCTTGCAGAAAACTCTATAACAGATACTGGGTGAGCAAGATGGTGTGACTAGGGATATGATTTTTCTGAGCTATGATACAGAATCGGAAATGCCTAGACATTGTAAGGCCTTGCTGTGTCTAATTATGGTGACTGCCAAAAAACAATTACTAGAAAATGTAAATCAAAGTCTAAACTAACTGTACTAGAAGCAGTGAATATAGTAGCAGAGATAAAACAACTGGAATTGGGATCTTTAGAAAAGGATAGGAGCAAACTACATAGGAAAAAATGGGAATTGTGAGAACAATGCATATAGGGGAGGAATTAATTGAATGAGCCATGTAATGTTTGACAATGACTGGGTAGATTATAAGTGATGCATAATGTTTCTGTATGGTTTGTGATGTAAAATGCTTGCAATTAAGATTATGTTAATATGGTTTGTTTTCATTTATATAAATGTATGTTTGCCTATGTCATAAGTGATAATTTAATAAAGATGTTTCTTGTTTAAAAAAACATGTAGGGTATGGCATATACATGAAAATAATATAAAAAGTGAAATATATTTATATCAGAAATGCAATGTGAGACACATAACACAACTGAAACAACCAGCAGTAGGGGTGACAACAATGCCATGACAGTATATATCAAGACAGCTGCAGAGATTTAGAACAGATAGCAGGACAGACTGCCAAAAATATGAAGTAAACTCTAACAGTATACCCAGAAATATATGTGAAACATGTGGGATCAGCAGGTATACAGAATACTCCACTAAGTAAAATATGCAATGGTTGTAACTGGAAGTTACAGCTTACACATGAAAATGTTTCCAGGTATGTTGATAATGTAGATAATTAAAATTGAGAACACTGGGCTTAAGTACCATTTAGTTATATTTCATTCATCAGTTATTATTACTTTATGTCGAAGCACACTCAGTAGAGGTTTCAAGTAGCTTACCCTCTCCTAAAGTAATTGTTTCCATGTAGGGGAATGAGGAATAATGTGAACACTTGACTTAAGTGCCATTTGCTCAATACATAATTATTAAGGTTCACTGGCAAAGAATGTTTCTGGATTGCATTGACGCATTGTGGCTGTACTCTCATATTTTGGCACATTGGACAATAGTTTGGTACAAAAGAGCATAAAGGATGCCTTTGCCATCCACCAATAGGCTGATGCCAACCTTGCTGCACCAAATTTAAAATGCATTAGTGAAACGATTATAGATCATTATTTATCTGCAAACTGAGTAGTACTGTTACCCAAGAAAGAAGATGGTGACAGGTGACAGAGGCATGTCTGGGCACCCAAATGGACCAACCAGTAGACCCTGCAGCTGCTGACCATCTGTTTGAGACATGAGGCAAAGGTAAGAGAGTGAAACAGATAAACTTTGGATGTTTGCAGATGGACTAGCATCTTCAGAGCAGGTGTGCAGGTCCACCGATATGGTAACATTCATCGCTGGGAACCACAACAGCTGTATGATTGGATTGCCCAGATCTGCAAAGACCCTAGAATAAATAAATCATTCTACACCTTAACACTATCTCCCTATAGTATAATCTAAAACAAAAAAATAATTGTTACGTATTGTAAATGTGGTATCCTTAGAGCATGTTTCTAATCATGATATTAAAAGCCAATAGAGTATTGTAACTGAATTTAAACTTTTCTCAACTGCTCAACATCTGGCCATTTAAAACATTTATGGCTATTTTACAACAATTTTACTAAAATAATACTTGATCGAACAAATGTGTTTCTGTTTCCATAATGAGTTAGGAAATAAATTTACATCCACATTATAGCTGGTATTACTGCATTGTTTGCTGTATACTCCAGTAATATACCATTAGGCCAAGGATGATTCAACATTCAGCAGGTGTTCATATTATTTTTTAATATAATATGTACCTGGTCTTTTAATATAATATGTACCTCTTACCTATGAGATACATTAGAAACACACATATAAAATCTTGAAATATTTTTCACATTGTGCATGTACGCATGTATGTAAAAGTATATTTAGATTTTAGTAGGGTAATGTGTATTGTATTCATAGGGCATTTTGTTAATATACCGCTGGCTTCTTGTGAGGTTATTACAAATACTAAACGGTGCAACAAACAGTACTAATAATAAGTGTGTACTAGAGGGTTAAACTACAAAGCTTCCAAAGTGGCTCTGCATGGAACGACTGTGACCTTGTTCCTAATGTAAATTAAAGTGCTGTGTTAATACCTGTTTCTGCTGGTATTTTCCATCATATTGCAAGTAGTATGTCATTATAGCTAGTCACATAGAGGTAGGCTGTGAATGATTCAGTATTCAGCAGGTATCAGTAATAAGTGTGATTGTACAACTGGTTGTGAACATTAAGTAGTATATGGCAAAAATCTTCTTACAATTATGAAATATGTGTATGCAATTGTGAGTGCATTAAAGGTGTAGTGTGCAGACTACTCTAAAAGTGGATTCATGTAGGTGAACTGCAGATACAGCTCCACATGCAAACCATGTCAACATTAAGCCAAAAAGCACTGTCCTCTTAGGTTCAATACACGTTTGCTTTTTCCCCACTTATATTGCAGATAATTCAGCTCTTTGCCAAATTTCTTGTAATGGTATAAATAATATAAGTTAAATATTTCATATTTTGTGATCATGTAAAAAGTTATAATAAGTATTTTCCATTATGACCTACTATTTGAAGGCTTTAAATAACTAAGCATTCTACCATTGTCAACATAATTCTGTGAGTAT
>NC_056735.1:1757392536-1757562536 GCF_019279795.1 Protopterus annectens | reverse complement strand
ATCAATATCACAAAGATGTAATGTGGAAAAGAAGATTAGTAAAGCAGAAGTTAAAGAAATAGAAGTTGAAATTATGGAGTGCCTGCTAAGTGAAGGATTTAATGTAGAAGGTCTAACACAGACTACATCACAGAATTATGGAGTGAGTCCCCAGAATAAGTAAAAACAAGAAGATCAGGAGACATGTGAAGAAGAAATATAGACATGGGAAAGGAAAAGAGATTTAATATGGTGTAATATGTATGCAAAGGAGAAAGCAAGACTAACCAATACAAAAAGAGCAGCACTAAAAATATTTGAAGATAAATATAGGCAAAGGACTCCAGATATGGAAAACTTTACAATACAAAAAATAAGAAGAGTAAGAGGAAAAGTAGAAAAAGACATTACTAATGGAAAAGTCAAAGAAATAAAAACTGAAGTTATGGAAAAGCTGCAAAGAGAAAAATTCAGTGTAGAAAATCAAATGCAGAGAGCAAAACAGGATAGAGCAATGGATATCCAAATTAAGGGGATACAAGTGGAACAGGAAGCAATTGGTCAGGTGCCATATTCAGATATTTTGGAGCCTTCCACAACAAACCAGTATAAATGTTCACTTGAAGCTAGACAGCAAAGGAAGGAACAGGAAACTGTGGAAACTGATGCAGTCAATGTTGAGGAGTGATAGGCCAGTGAGTTCCAATATGACAGAGCAACAAATGACACAGGATGAAATTGAAGAGAATGTGCTACAGGAAGATACTATAAAAATTTCTATAGAATGCCTGCAGGAAACGGAAAACAAGAGATGACCACTCAGTTTGGAAGAAAATGAGCTAAGGGAGGAGTTGTTTGATTTAATGGACATGTATAGATATATTAAGATCAATGAGAGAAATAGACTGCAAAAGGTCAATAAAACCCAAAAAGTAAGAACTCTGATAAAACAAATGAATGTAGTAATTAGGAATGTCCATAGAGATCCATGTGATATAACAGAAGTAAACAGGATATACTACTTAGTAGTTTAGAGAGGATGTAGATAAAATGTGTAGGAGAAAGGATAAGGGAGGAACAGCTGAGGAGGTGCCAGCAGCTGTCCCAGTCCACAGAGCTTCAAACATTTTCACTGCCAGATGGTGGTACAGTGGAGGGCCCCGATGTTGAGGGGGTAGTGGCCTGTGGTGTGTGTTTGGGATCAGCACCAGCTGAGATGGTTTGTCTTGAGGAGGTTTCTGGGCAGGGAGAGTGTGAGCAGTTTATGACCTGAGAGATACATTGCAGCATGCCTCCAGGACCATTGTCAGCACTCTGACCTTGTGAGGAGGTTCCTGGACAGGCAGAGTGTACTTGCCTGGGCTGCTGATGAGGATTTTGACTCTGTAAAATAAAAAGGAACATAAATGATACAGAAAAAATAATAAAGGACAAAGGGATGTATACATAAAATAATAAAACCAGAGCAAAGGGCATGAGGAGACAAAAGAGAAAATACACAGAATAAATTAGCCCACGATATTATACACCATTAATTTTCTTACTCTAAAATATTTTTACTTTATAAATCTTTATTGATGCAAAACAGAATAGATGGGAAATGCTTATGCAGACTTTTGGATGAAATTGTATGGGTAGTTATGTGTACTTGGCAGGAACAGTGTTTGCAATCAAGTTATGGTAGGATTTACATGTTGAGGTCTACTGCACAAACATAATGATCATATTTGTGCCTAATATGCATTTGTTTGCAATATTGCACTGAAAATATTATTTATAAATGCTTACATCTTAAACAGTGAGTTAAAGACAGAATGCTGCAGTTTATATATTGATATCTCTCTGACTTTTGCTTGCAATACACTCTAGTGCTTCAGTTACCATTCTGTATTAATTGTTTGTTTATATACAGTAATAAAGTGATTTAAAGACAAAATTATTATTTTCTACTTTAATCAGGCATACCAGTGGATTCAGTCAATCTGACTGTATGCCTTCCCCTTCATCTCCTATTATAGGAGATTTCTACTTTAGCTATAAAGAGAATACATGAGGTAATTCTTGTTTACCTGTATTTCACTTTTTCCCTTTAACATTACTTATATGCATATTATGTCTAAGGCATTGCATTCACTGCAGCATTTACTTAGCGTGACACCCCTGCACTGGCCCAGTAATCAAGGATCCTCAATCCTCACCACTAGCACCAGTGAGGGACGTACACATTGCGAGGATGAAAAGTACACACACAGTAAAATACAATTCTCCTTAAGAGCACACAGAGATCACAGTCAGTCTGAGGCTGGTTTCTCCCTCTTTCTCCATATTCCTAGTAAGACTTCCCACTGGCACAGCTATAGAGTTAAGATCTCAGGTGAGCAGTCAAGCCAAAACCTCTTGCACCCTCTCTGTCTGACCAATTCTTTGTGTCCCTGCCCAAGTAGTTGACATACACACTTATTATCTATATACAAACACATACACACTCCTGGGAAAGGCTGACACAGGTTTACTAGCTATGCCCTCTTCTGTAAAAGGTAGTTATCACTGCCACCAACCAGCTCATAAGGCCTTAACAAAGGGTGACAAATCCTACTGTGTAATGTTACTATTATCCAAATGGTAAGTGTGACCAAGGCCAAGGCTGTTGGAGTGGCCTATACAGTGTCACCAAATACATATGCAAGTACTCTAATAGCTTAAATATCTCTAAATAAACCAGCCACAATTAAAATGTTTAAATATATTTAATAATTAATAATAAAATAACAAGACAATATTCAATAACTCAGCACAGTGACTACGGAGTTCAGAATTGCAGGAAATATTTTAAAACAACATTGCAGGACAGTCTCAAATAAATACTGAAAACATCTAAACTAATCTTTACTATATTCCTAGCTATAGCTAAAGGATACTATGCTCTAAATAACTTACTTACAGAGGAAGGCAAATGAAGATGAGAAGTGCTGAATGGATGTTTCTAGATCCAAGACAAGATACAAAATGCCCAGTCTCTGAGAGAGTTCCCAAATTAATATCAAAACATTACTGCTGGGTCACCTTTGGATGACATCACTCTTTGTCACCTGCCCCCAGTTCCCGAGCTAAACAGATACTTAGAATTTAGCATCTCTGTGTCAAAAATACTTATCTCTCAGACGTGCAGCTGCTAGGAAGTCACAGAGCAGTAAAAACACATTGCATTTTAAACCTAGTAATTATTTCTGCTTCAAGACAATAGGAACACCTCTAGCTGTAGACACCCTGCCTCTTTCAGTGAAACTGGGAGATAAATGTAATCATAAAACAATTCACTTATTTTCTTAGAGTTTGCAAGTTAACTCTGTTCTTTTCCAGTAGGGTACACTGTGGTTACATTCTTGAAGCTCAATACATAACATACAGTTCAACACACACTTCTGCACCAGTAGTTTAATAGCCATATAACATATAGTTTTCTTACATTTGTAAGACAAGCCTATGGATCATATTAATATTCATAAATGGCATATGATTATTTACAAAATTCCAGATAGCTGGACTGGGAGCATTTTGGTTTGGCAAAGTATCTGTTTAAATATGTATTTGTTTCTGAATTCTCATACTTTGCTAATCTTCCCTTTGCACTTTTGCTGGAATGTTATCTTTTTAAATATTATGTTTTGCATAGTTCATCCAGAAGGTGCAGACACAAAGAATAATGTAGCAAGTCATGGAAGGTATAATTTCCTTAACTGTAATAAAGTGTGTGCTTTGATAGTTTTTCTTCCTTAGTAATTCTAAGCATGTAAGGGGATAATTAAAATGTATGCAAAAGTAATACAGAACTAATAAAGCTGGCCATTTTTCAGTAAAGTATGTGATGGATATTCACTTGACACTGCAACCCCCACTCCTCTCCCACACTTCACTCCAGATAGGGTGTCTTGACTGATTGAATTCAGCCATATTGTACATGCAGTTAAAATTGTAGAAGAAATTGCTTTTTATACAGTTATACTAATAAATATATTTTGCCCTACACAAACTGTCTGTGTATAATTTTACTACTACCATTGGTAATGCAATAATACATGAAAATATGGTAATACAAACTTTTTGTTTTTGCTTTCTGGATAAATGCATGCATAAGTGGTTGTAAGTGTACTCATGCAGATGTGTATCTGATTTACAGCACACACACACACACACACACACACACACACACACACACACACACACACATATATATATATATATATATATATATATATATATATATATACACTACCAAAACAAGCAAAACACAATTTAATACTTACTATTAAACCTTTTAGGTCAACCTACTCAGCCATCTCAGGCCTATGCTTCTATAGGTCATCGAATCTGTGATGGCATTGTTGACCAGACAGGGTGATTCCCCATCAGGGAGGACAGGCGCTCACTCAACTCCTGACAGCTGTCTATATTTTTCCATTCAGAACCTCTTGCACACACATCAATATTTTCCAGATATGACTCCCTGAGAAGGTAGAGCATAATTTTGGTCTTCTTATCTGATTAGCTTGAACTACAGCCTCATGCCTTTACAGGTGCTGCCATCATTAAAATTTCCAGAACCAGAATGAAGACAGTATGAGCAGGGCTGTAGTACACACATTTAGAAACACTGCTTCTGGGGTGTAACACTATCTCCACCTAACCCAGTTAATTAACAAGGGCATTAGGGCAGGAGCTGTTATTATTAGCAAGTTTAGTTTAACCAAAAATGCTTTGTCACATCCATATTTTTAAGGAATGCATTCACATTTCATTATATTGTGCATAAAAAACAGTATGTAATCATCAGTTTTCTTTTATACTACTTATAACTTCTACTGTTGATGTACATTGCCTTAGCTATCGTTTATGAATTATAACACCTGAATGACATTTATTCCTGCAACAGCAGTGATATTTTTTTGGGGTGCATAAATACATATTTCTATGTTTGTGATTGCCACCTTTTATTAAGCATTGAATAGTCTGAGGTGAGAAGGTCTGCCAGGTGATATTAGATGGGTGCCAGGTAATGTTAGATGGGCAGAGACTGCACTTCATGGTTGCACTGACTGTAATATATATGATGCCTTTTTTTGTTAAATACATTTAGATTTGGGCTTATCTAAGTTTATCTGCACATTCATATAGCATGCTGTGGATTGTTGAGGAGTGCTGCAGACTCTGCCACTGTTTGAACCATGTTCATGTGAATCTGATGCAGCATTCATTAGCAGCAGGGAATGACTTGCATGCATAAGTGGCCATAAATGTTTGTTTATTACTGGCATTCATGGAAATAAATGTAAAAGGGTATAATATGCATACAAAATGTGCCAAAGGACTGAATTTAAGTGAAATAGTTGAACACCACCATGTTAAGCTGCAATTACTCGAGTTAGGAGGCAAATGTCTTAGGAAACCAGGGGCCTCTTAAGGAAAAAAACAATAAGAATATTAAAAGTTAATCCTAAGCACTTCAAAATGATGTAAAATTAGTGTGTTACCATGGAAAATGTTTATTTTACTGATATGATAGGCATATTACAATGGCTTAAATGAACAGTGCAAATAATTTTAGCAGTAATGAAAAATGATTAATGATCACTGATAAAATCATTTACTTTGGTGTCATGTAGTGATTGTGCATACATATGTGTTTTAATTGTGAAGTACTAAAGAAGTAAAGGTGTGCTGTTGGTTGAATATACATGAAGATTTGTGAGTGCCACTCTTTTTCTTCTTTTTCTTTCAGCTGTTCCTGTTAGGAGTTGCCACAGCAGATCATCTGTTTCCATTTCTTCCTGTTCTCTGCATCTTTCTCTGTCACACCAACCACCTGCATGTTCTCTCTCACCACAACAATAAACCTTAACTTAGGCCTTCCTCTTTTCCTCTTACCTGGCAGCTTCATCCTTAGCATTCTTTTCCCAATATACCGGGCATCCATCCTCAGCACATGTCCAAACCAATGTAATCTCGTCTCTCTGACTTTGTCTCCAAACCGTCCAACCTGGGCTGACCCTCTAATATACTTATTCCTAATCCTGTCCACTCTCATCACACCCAGTGCAACTCTTAACATCTTTAACTACGCCACGTCCAGCTCTGACTCCTGCCTTTTTGTCAATGCCACTGTCTCCAACCCATATAACATAGCTGGTCTCACTACCCTCTTGAACACTTTCCCTTTCACGCTTACTGGTACTCGTCTGTCACAAATCACTCCTGACACTCTTATCCACCCACTCCATCCTGCCTGTAATCTCTTTTTCATCTCTCTTCCATACTCGCCAGTACTCTGAACTGTTGATTCCTAGTATTTAAACTCATCCACCTTCACCAACTCTACTCCCTGCATCCTCACCATTCCTCTATCCTCCCTCTCATTCACACACATATATTCCGTCTTAGTCCTGCTGACCTTCATTCCTCTCCTCTCCTCTCTAGAGCATATTTCCACCTCTCCGGGGTCTCTTCAACCTGCTCCCTGCTCTCACTACAGATCACAATGTCATCTGCAAACATAGTCCATGGGGACTCCTGTCTGATCTCGTCTGTCAACCTGTCCATCACCATTGCAAATAAGAAAGGGCTCAGAGCTTATCCTTGATGTAATCCCACCTCCACTTTAAACGCATCCATCACTCCCACCACAGATCTCACCACTGTCACACTGCTCTCATACATATCCTTTACCACTCTTACATACTTCTCTGCCACTTCTGACTTCCTCATACAATACCACAACTCCTCTCTGGGCACCCTGTCATATGCTTTCTCTAAGTTTACAAAGACACAATGCAAGTCCTTCTGAACTTCTCTGTACTTCTCCATCAACACTCTTAGAGTGTTTCTGAGTGCCACTGAAGAATAAAAAATGGCTATATTATGAATACATGAAAATGTTAAGGGGGTAGGGCAAAATGACTCTTTTAAAAATGTGATTCCTTTACTGTTGGGAATGATGCTGCAGACCGTAGTATAGCACAATTTTACTTTGTTAGAGTAAGATTTTGCATATGAATATAACTATGCGGTTTGTGTTAACTGTTTTGTTAGGAAGATGGAAGGGCTGTTTTGACCAATGTTTACATCAAAAGTTTTTTTGTGTAAGACTGTCACCTTTTTTACATGTGCAGTTGTCGTTGTTGTCTTTCGGCTTTTCCCGGTTAGGGGACGCCACAGCTGAACTCCGGTCCGCTAATGATTGTCAGTAAATTTTGATGAACGCCGAGGTGCCAGCTCAACGTTCAACCTTCAACAAAGGCACGCCCATTTACGCATGTCTTTTGAACACCCACCCAACTGTAGGGAAGACATGCAGACTCCACACAGAAGGCACTCCCCGCACTCCAGCCGAGAATCGAATGGGAGAACCTCTTGCTGTGAGGCAACAATGCTACCTCTGCACCACGGCAGATTTTTTTTTATATGTGCAGTAATGATGCAAAACAACGGATCAAGACAGAGACAAGACTTCAGCCATTAGGAAAATCACATCCTTGTGGCAGCCCTTTGGACATATGGGAAGCACTTGTTTGGTAAAGGGAAGGCTCAAACAAGCATATTGGGCAATGTCTGGAACCAAATTATCCTGGACATTAATGCAGTGGATGGCAGAAACTTCACATTAACACAGTGCAGGAAGACATCAAATGGTACTGTAGACATGCTACAGGCAAGGCGAGGCAGAATGCAATTGCCTGCACCAGTACTGCGGGGCATCCAAGCATTATCCTTTTAATACCAGATGAGGAATATCTCATCTTTATCCATAGGGATGACTGTGGAATAGAAGATAATCATACTGTAATGATCAGAAGTGATGAGGACACTGGTTAGTAACAACATCTGCAACAACAACATTCATCTGCTTAGAAAGGCTGGTTTAAAAACAGTAACATATATTTACACATAAAAATCGAATGCTGGCATGGAATGATTACACTAAACACATCACAATCACCACATCAATGATTAGAGTGTGGAGAGAGTTAAGTGTATGAAATTTCTGGGTATACACATATCAGAGGATCTCTCATGGTTGGAAAACACCAGCCAACTGGTTAAGAAAGTGCACCAATGCCTCCACTTTTTAAGAAGGCTGAAAAAAGCTAAGTGCCCTCCTCATATTCTCTCCACATTCTATACAAGTGCAATAAAGAACATCCTCACCTGCAACTTCACAGTATGGTTTTGAAGCTGCACAGTTGCAGAAAGGAAGGCACTACAAAGAGTGGAAGGTAACATGTTCCAGTCTTCCATTTATACAACAACTTTATTCTGCAAGAAGCATCTGAAAGTCCACCAAAATTATACAGGACACCACACAGCTTGCACATGGACTGTTTAAGCATCTGCCATCAGACAGGAAATATTGCAGCATCTGCTGCAGGACTGCAAGATTCAATAACAGTTTCTACCCTACAGTGGTTAGACGTCTGAACTCTGGCACTAGTCCCAGGGGTCTGGACACATAATAAGTCAATTTTTATTTATTTGTGCAACATATACTTACATATATTCTAGGTAAGTGTAATGCTTATTTATTTGTTATATCCATAGTCAGTAGTATTTAACCCACTCAAGTGCAATATTAGACAACTAACTTAGGCATTGTTCAATCTGTACTGTGTTTTGTATTTAAATAGAGTAGTTAATTTAACTCAGGGGGGGGTATTATTTTCATATATGAATGTTGAAAAATGTCTCTCCTCTTTCTTGCACGTATGGGGAGTAGTAGTGTATTTGTTAGTTATGTTTATTCCTCTACTTGTATTTGTTGTTTCATTTTCATTTGTAATCTTAAGAATTGAACTAATGCATAAAATTCCATTTAGGCTAAATGTGTGTAGTTGTAAATGACAATAAAGTTTACTTTGAATTTGACTTTGATGATTACTATTAATAGGTGAATCTTCTACATATGCACAGAATGACAATGAAAGCAGTGTGCATGGTAAGTTATCCATACACTTCCTTAATAAGCGTACAATAGTGTATGCTGTTTCTTTACTGCCAATGTTTTTAAATAATTTCTTTCAGTCAGCAGAAGAAACAAACCGTTACACTATACCAGTAAATTTGGAGGATATCAGCAGCAGAATGGCTGTTGACAATGATGATGAAGCTGATAACATAGTTATATTTATGAGGCAGCCTGAGGAAATTGTCATACAGTCCCCAAGTTTAATGGCATGATCTCTTACCCCACAATATGTTAATAACTCTGCAGGAAGTGACAGTGCATCACAAAGTCAAGCACATGCTAACAGTACACTCACACATTTACAGGGAGAAAATCCATGCACTTCTACACCAGTATGAATAAAAATCCAGGTGAACACTCTGCAGATGATGACAGGTATTCAGAAGTAACATTGTCCACAGTGACATGTTTACAAAGGGGGCAAGCATAGGAATTTGTTACAGCTACCCCATAGAAAGATAGAAAGCATTCACTGCCCAGAACAAATTTGCCTTGACCTTGTTTAAGCTCAGGGTTCTGTCACAGAGGGCCATCAGGAAATGGTCAGAAGCCTTCATAGTATGCATGAGGAATTCCAGCACTACTTGGAAAAGGCACAGACCGGAGATAACGTCATGATCACTTTGACACTGCCAGCCCAGATATCTGGAATTTTGTAAATAATAATATGCCATTTGTGAATATTGATATGATTTATACAGAAGTATGTGTAAAGTACTGAGCTAAATTGTAACCACAGCATACCCTACTGGAAAAGAACATAAAATGTATATAAACCATATACCTGTGCAAGTGTATGTTTTAATAGTAGAAACTGGAACATTCAGAATTAACTTGCAAAACTTCAAGAAAATAAGTTGAAATTAAAGTGTTTTATGATTGTTTTATCTCTCAGTTTCAGTTCAACAGCAGACACAATGTCTAGAGCTAGAAGTTTTTGTATTGTCTTGAAATAGAAATAATTACTACATTTCAAATGTAAAAGCATTTTGTTGTTTTACGACTTCCAAGTTCTGCAAACTTCTGAGATATATGTACTTCTCACACAGAGATGTAAAAATTCTATTAGTTTCTGTTTTAGCCTGGGAACTGAAGTCAGGTTACAAAAAGTGATGTCATCCAAGCTGGCTCAGTAGTAATGTTTGATATTAATTTAGGAACTCTCTCAGAGAGAGTGTGTATTTTGTATTTTATCTTTGACATGATCACCATCATCTGCACTTGCCTTGCTAATAGTAAGTAACCAGGGTACAGTCATTTATTTTAGCTATAGATAGGAATATAGTAAAGCTTAGTTTAGATGTTTTTTGTATTTACTTGCAACAGTCCTGCAATGTTGTTTTAAAATATTTCCTGTGATTCTGAACTCTGGAGTAACTGTGTTTGTTTTCTGAGTATTGTCTTGTTCTTTTCTTATTTATTATTAAATATATTTAAACCTATCTTTGTGGTTGATATTTGTGAGACATATTTAAGCTCATCGAGTACTTACATATGTATTTGGTAACACTGTAGAGGCCACTCCAATATCCTTGCTTGGTCAAAACTACCATTTGGATTATTAGTAACATTACACAGTAGGTCTAGACACCCTTTGTTAAGGGTCTTATAGTAGCTGATAAGGAGCTGGCTGGTGGCAGTGATAACTACCTTATAGTCTGTGCAGAAGGAGGCATAGCTAGTAAAACTATGCTAGCCTTTCCCAGGTGTGTGTGTGCTTGTATATAAATCAAATCTCAAAGTGTGTGTGTGTCAGCTACTTGGACAGGGACACAAAGTACTGGTTGGACAGAGATGGTGCTGGTGGTCTTAAATTGGACACTTGGCTGAGATCTCAACCCTATAGTTGTGCCTGTGGAAAGTCTTATTGGGGATCTGGAAAAAGAGGGAGAAACTAGCCCCAGACTGACTGTGATCTCTGGGTGCTCTTAAGTGAAATTGTACTTTACTGTGTGTGTACTTGTCATCCTTCCAGTTTGTATGTCATCCACTGTTGCCAGTGGTGAGGATTGAGGCTCCTTGATTACTGGACCAGTGCAGGGGCATCACAATCACACTGATGCACACTATGGTGGCACACCAAGCATCAATGGCCACCTCCACTTATAAACTAGTTAGGACTTACCAGACCCAAGCAGTAGTTAATCTTGGAAGGGGAAGAGGGTGGTACAGTCTAGACATGTGGGGACAAATCACATGAGAGTAAAAGTGCTTCTCAAGAAAATATTGTAATTAATCAAGAGGAACAGGAAGAAAAGATTTCATGCCAGTCATGTCAACGTTCATCTTCACCTAGCAGGACCTGTCATTTGAGGTCCTGATTATGTTCCCATAGCACTGTCAGACTGGTGTCTGCAGGATCATCTACGTCAAGAAGGTCACAGCATCAGATCGACTCACCATGCAGTTCTCAAGACAGCCCCTCTTCAAAAATTGTTTCTACTATCACCTAGCCTTTTTTAAGAGATGAGCATGACACATTTGACATTGACCTACTGTAATTCAAGTGTGACATTTTTGTTACAATTTCACTTTGAGAAACACAGATCAATATTTAACTCAAAAGAGAATAAGATATTTAACAAAAATAAGGTTTGTGTGTGTGTGTGTGTGTGTGTGTGTGTGTGTGTGTGTGTGTGTGTGTGTGTGTGTGTGTGTGTGTGTGTGTGTGTGTGTGTGTGTGTGTGTTTGCACTTAGGGCAACTGTAACAGGGTAACTGTGAAAAGAAATAAATATGACATAACATAAGCTTGCAGTCATTAACACCAATGTTCTATGCATTACCAAGCTTTTAGCTGGCAGTTCACTCCAAACTAGTAATACAAAAGTTTTCATGGAAACACAGTAATGAGAAAATTACAAATTTGAATGAGAATCCTACCATGTAAACAAACATTGCTGCTAAGTCACAAATTATTGTGTATGACAAAATAAAATAATTTGATGTGCAGTACCTCAGCAGACTAATTCTACCACTTGAAGACATTCAGTATGTGCATACTTAGGTAAAACAACTCAGCAGTTAATTGTGCTAATTCCTTATATGATGCCATATGACATCAATGAGCAGGAGTCAGTGAGTGCTCAGAAATTACATTTACAAACAATGATATGAGTAGCTGTTCTGGAAAACAAATATTTCAAGATGAAAGAGAATGTCAAATGAACAGTGATAGCAGACCATGAACCAAACAGCATAGCCCACAGATATCACTACATACATCAATTATACTCATGTATTTTTTTACAAGAAATGAACCGCTAACCTGAATATCATGGTCCATAGTTCTGGACCTAGATGCTGCTTCTTTACTTGCAGACTGCAGCAATATGCCATGCATGAGCCTGCAGGATGGGGTTTCTAACTCCTGCTGCTAGCTGGTCATCATTTGTCATAGTAGTAGTGCTGGACCTGGGAGCTGCAGTGGGGTCACTACACCATCAGACCAGTGTATGATCATGTTGCACAGGATGCAATATGCAGTAAACATCTTGCATGCAGTAGCTGGGAAATATTAAAGGCCTTCCCCAGACTCATCCATGCACTTAAAATGTCTCTTTAGGAGGCCAAAGATCCTGTTGATGGCAATACAGGTCTGGAACAGGGCTATGTTATTTATTTATATATTTATTTATTTATTTAGTTAGTTATTTTACCGGGTAATGTCCAACTGGGCATGAGATCCATTTTCAGTGGAGGCCCGGGGAGAAAAGCTACATACATACAAATAGACAGTATCAAGTTGAACATGTATTAATCAACAATGTACAAAGCAAGTCAGTAAAGAAATTAGTTATATAGCAATAATTAGCAAATAATTAACAAATAAATGAACTAATTTCACAAAAAATTGCGCACTTAGTGATAAAAACTGACCACGTGAGTTAATAGTGAGAACAGTGTGATAAAGTAATTGCAAGATAGAGAAATGCAGTCTACATAACAGTTAAAGACAAAGCAGTATATGTGTATACATTGCTAACTGAAACTGAGTGTAGAATAAAGATAGACTTCAGCAGTTAATACTTGTAGCTGGGAGAATGAGCTAGTTTAGGGCAATGTGAGGCAGTAGTAGGTAGCTTAACCAGGAGTATGGCAGGAGCAGAGCCAGTGTTTTTCTAGATGTTCCATAAGGAGGTTTTTAAACTCATGAATGCTGGGTTCTTTAGCCATAGATTGAGGAAGAGTGATTAGAGATGAGGAAGAGTTACTGATCTCTCCTGCAGCTCCACTTGGACTTCTCACTGGTGTCATGAACCATAGCTCCAGTGGATATCCAACATCACCTGAAAGGCAAAAAAAAAAAAAAAAAAAGCGAGAGAGAGAAAAGGATGGGGTAATAAGACAAAGAAAATGTGATTTAGTACTCAGCAATACATTTTACCAAGAATAACTACTTAAATACAATAGAAAAAAGAAAAATATTTTTTACTTACCAACAATATGACTACTGGGTATCTTACCATGCAGAAGAGGCAGTAGAGTGAGATAATGTGCCAGATATGGGAATCATGTGCACTGTCAGGATGCTGGACAGATAACATTGATGGTGCATCCCCATGTATCACATACTGCCTGGCAATTGATGGAATGGTAGCCCTTCATATTGGGGTACTGCTCCTCTCATGGACCATATGGGGACCTAATTGCAACATGGGTACAATCTATCACACCGAGAACCTCAGGGAAATGTGCCAGCCCATAATATGCATAGTCCGGACTCAGTGTTGAGGTGACACTGGGAAACAGATGTTCCGATCCACAAATAATTAAAAAAACTTTCACTGTATCCTCAAGGCAGAAACCTATGAGATTCCCAGTATCCTTATCTGTCTCTGGAAAGTCCTAGTGGGAAGTATAGTGAGGGCTATACACACCTTAGTGCCCATACATTCCTCCAGAACCCCTATAGGCATCATACATACTCACTAAAACTCTTTCAACATCCCTGTCCAGTCTGAACCAATCAATATCATGATTATCAAAGTTTTAGTGAGTTATCCTCTGCCTGTATCTCTGCTTTATTGACTGGTGAGCACCGCTGTGAGCATGTGGATTTGGCTCGGCTAAGACAAGCAATTTAGACCTGGAAATAGCAATGCTAGAAGTGACAGCATTTTCACAGATTGCAAATAGATGGGATTGATGAGACTCCACTTATGCGTAACTTGCAAATGAAAACGTAGTAGATAGGAGACGTTAATGCCTGGAGTGTATGTGTTTTTTGTTCATTTTCATTATAGCTGTGTTTTTAAAGAAAACTGCTGGTATCTGATCCTTGGTGGTACCTGTGGATTCTGTTTGAATTGAACTTTGGTGCCTTGGTGAATATTTTACTTTATTATTTAAATATTCATAAGCTGCACACAGGATGCTGATTTATGTGTAGCCTCGCCATGGTCTGCTGTGGTAAAACAAGTATTCCCAAAGTTATAATTAATGATGACACATCAACAGAGAACTATAATACCCTCTCTGTCACTTTGTGGCTTTTTTAATAAGGGTATCCTACATAGAAGTAGGCATACACTAAGTAAAGCACTTGCATTTCTTCCTAATTTCAATGTCTCATAATTGCTTATGTGCATTAGACATTGTAACCATGGATGTTAAAAAATAAACTGTTAAGAAGAGAAAGGCAAGATATATTGAAGCAATTACCTTGCTGTTAACATGGTTTCCTGCTGATTGTGGAAGATGGATATGCTGCAGCACCAGTTTCCCCATTTTACTGACAGAAGTGGCAGATGTAGTCTGAATGGCACTCATTTTTTTTTCTATCTGCTTTGGTTCAAATGCCTACTGACCATCAGCCATTTAATGATATGAGAAGCGTATTTATTCCCAATGGGAAATAAAATGATAATAAAAGACAGTCATACAGTCAGCTATCGAGGTTTTACTTGACCAAATTACTTGAGCAGCAGACATGTGCTTTACAATGCTGGCCTTTTGAAGTATGCATACATCCATAAATGTTCTGATTATAACTGCAGTGTTAAACATATCTGTTAGTGACTGCAGGTCTGCTCCTTGTATAATGCCTCATGCCTTGATCTTGTACAGGTAGGCCACATCTAGTGTACAATGACAGGCCACACCACTGTCCTGTCTCCAGGATGGGTGAAAAAAGCATTGACCATTTCATTTCTGTAATGCCCCAGCCTGCTTCTCTAGTGCTAGGCTCAGTTAAACCTGTATCATTTGGGCCATAGTCAAGGCTTCATACCTCTATTCCACTAATCCAGTTGAATGGCACACAATTTGAAATATAAAGTGTAAAATATTAGGCGTTTTTGATGAAAGAGGAAAATAATCAGGAGGCCCAGCGCATACAACATATAATCAATCCCATATCCACTCTCACCTTCATTTTTCTTAAAAAGAATCAGGCAAATAGTTACAGCAACCCCGGTAAACAGAAGTCCCTCCGATGCCACAGCTGGGACTGATGAACACCATTCTTGTTTCTTCTCCCTCTGCCAATAGTATGAAGAGTATCTCATCCACTTATTCACCTCTTTAACATCTGCCTGATCAAAAGAATCATAATAGTCCAATGGAAAACAGACATAATTAAGCCAATGCCAACATGGCTCAAACTGTTGTAAAACATTATTTCCACCCAGTCTCAGTTCTGTTCAACTTTATAAATTATTTGAAAAGTTGATCTACAGGCACATGGAGTCCTCTGCCCTCTATGACATGGGTTCTAGTCTGGTAGAAGTGCACTGACTCCTCTGTATACCACTACATATTACATTCTTATCAAGTGGAACAAATGCTAACTCACAGGAGCCCTCTTAGTAGAACTTAGTATAGCCTTTGACATGGCTGGCCAGTAGTTACTAATAAACTCACTATGATCATGTACGAATTGGCTTCACAGTAGCAAAATGATTTAAATTATTCCTTTCCAATGGGCTGTTTAAAGTATAACTCAGACTCTGCACCTCACCCCTCAGTTCACTCTACAAAGAAATGCTCCCAGGCTCAGTTTTCTCACCTATAAGTTTCTGATTATCAAACCATGTTCTTGGGTATCCAACAAAGGCTGGCCAAGATACACATGAGACAACAGAAACAAATATCATTAGGAACCCCTTGGTGTCTGGCTAGACCTCAACCTCAACATGCAAAAACAGATACAAAGTAATAAGGCTAAATTATGCTATCTGCTCTTCTGGTCTAATAAAATAGGAATCCTGCTCCATCAACTAGAATACCATCTCTCTAAAGAGGTCACTGGGTAGAGCAGTGGTGTAGCAGTTAGCAACTGTTGACTCACAGCAAGAGGTTCTCTGGTTTGATTCTCAGCTGGGGTGACTTCTCTTTCGAGTCTGCATGTCCTCCCCTGCATTTATTTGGGTTTCCTTTGGGTGGACCGGTTTCCTCCCACATTCCAAAGACATGTAGTAGGTGGATTGGACACTCTAAATTGGTCCTAGGTATGAGTGTTTGCATGCAAGTGTGAGTGGTGCACCCTCTGAGGAGAGTTGGGCCTTGGACTAGCAACCTGAGCCCATAAAAAGTACAGTTTTGTACCTACCATAAATGTAGATGTTCGAGGATTCCATTGCTGCAGTCCTGACTATTGGGTATAGTCCGCGTCCAGTCGGCCCGAATACCAGAGTATAAGGCTGACGTCGGTCAGGGCGCATTAGACTGGCGTCAGTACGTCAGGGTACTAATGCGCATGACCGACGTCATATCCTCAGTCTTTTCTTGCCCCAGATGTCAGAAGACCCTAAAAAGACAAGTCCCAAAAAACCTGCACCAAAAACATGTACAATATATACAACAATATATACAAAAATATAAGCATGTAAACTCACCTACACAACCACCCCTAAATACAGAGGTGAAGGAGGGAGGAATTGGACTGCAGCAATGGAATCCTCGAACATCTACATTTATGGTAGGTACAAAACTGTACTATGTTCTTCGTCTTCCATTGCTGCAGTCCTGACTATTGGGTAGAATCCCAAAGCAGAGGTAAGGGAGGCTGGCAAATTATAAGGAAGTAGGAGCTGACAACATGCCTTGCAAAACAGCTGTGGCAAAACCAGCCCTAGACTTAGAGTAGATAGGAAGGTGATAATGCTTAGAGAAAGTATGCACTGAACTCCAAGTAGCTGCTTCCAAAATATCCTTAGTTGCCACCCCTTAGAAATGCTGTTGAAGTGGCAGTAGCCCTAGTGGAATGAGGCCTAATCCCAGCTGGAATCTCCTTGCCATGATGGGAATAACAAAATGCAATGCAAAAGCCAATCCACCTAGAAATAGTTTGTTTTGACACGGGCTTGCCCTGTGAACTCAAAGCAAAAGAAACAAACAACTGCTGAGACTGCCTAAAATCCTTAGTCCTGCTTAAATAATAACGCAATTGCCTGTGTACATCTAAAGTGTGCAAAATCTTTTCCCCTTTATTTTGAGGTTCTGCAAAAAGTAGGCAAATGAATAGTTTGGTTTAAAGCCACACTAGAAACCACCTTAGGCATAAAAGAAGGATTAGTACGTAATGATACCCTATCCTTATGGAAAATCAAAAAAGGCTCTACTGCCATAAGGGCCTGCAACTCAGACACCCTTCTTGCAGAAGTAATAGCCAACAGAAAAGCAGTCTTCCATGACAAGTATTTCAATTCAGCAGTAGCTGCAGGCTCAAAAGGTTGTAGAGTAAGTTTTTCCAACACAAAATTGAGATCCCAAGCAGGAGTAGGAGCTCTACGTGGGGGTCTTATATTCTTTGCCCCTCTAAGAAACTGCTTGAACAAAGGATGCGAAAACAAAGGTGGGTCACAATCATAGTGAGCTGAAATTGCTGCGGCATGAATCTTAATGGAAGAGAAGGACAAACCTTTGTCCAATAATTCAGTAAGATACTGAAGAGCCACACTCAAATCAGGCTCAGAAATCTCCAAATTCTTTGCTGTACTCCAAAATAAAAATCTCTTCCATTTTTCTGCGTACACTCTCCTTGTACTAGGTCTTCTAGCTTCCATAATCACATTTAAAACTTGTTGAGGAAGTTGAGACCTGCTGTGTTTCAACACAGAATATGCCAGGCTGTTAGATGAAGAGAGTGAAGCTTGACATTGAGCAGATGACCGTCCTTCTGAGATAACAGATGAGGAATCAGAGGTAAAGGCCATGGAGGCTTCTTTACCAGACTCCGTAGTAGTGGGTACCAGTGTTGCGAGGCCAATCTGGAGCTATCAAAATCATCCTTGGCCTGTCTTGTCTGACCTTTAAAAGTACCTTTGGAAGAAGAGGCAGAGGTGGAAAGGCATACACATGAAGGTTTTTCCAACTGAAAGACAGAGCATCCACTTTCCAAGCTGTGTGATGAAACCCCTTTGTGCAATACTGTGGCAGCTGGTGGTTTAGTGGAGAAGCGAACAGATCTATGTCTGGAGTTCCCCATGACACTGTCAGTTTCTGAAATACATGAAGATCCAGTTTCCACTCGTGGGGATCCATGATTTGTCTGCTTAACACATCTGCTAAGGAGTTCTGTGCTCCTGGCAGAAACCTTGCCTGAAGAGTTAGTTGCAGGCTTAGCGCAGTCTCCCATAAAATCATTGCTTGCCTGCATAGAGGATAAGAATGTGTTCCCCTTGCTTGTTGATGTACCACATGACAGTTGTGTTGTCTGTTAGAATCAACACCTGCCCTGGAAGAAGTAACTCCTTGAAAGCCATTAATGCAAACTGGACTGCTAACATCTCCTTCATGTTGATATGTAGATGCTGTAGTCTGGCAGGCCACTTGTCTTGTATCCACTTTCCATTTAGATAAGCTCCCAAGCAATGTCCGAGGCATCTGTCGTTAAGATCTGACTTGCCTCTGGCCGGGTCACAGAGAGTCCCTTGTTTAGGTGACATTCCTGAGCCCACCACAAGAATTCTTTTTCAAGGCAAGGTATTATTTGAATGACAGTGTCCAAATCCTGGCAGTGCTGTGTCCATACATTTTTGAGATACCATTGTAGCTTCCTCATATGCAGTTTGGCATTGGGAAGCACCAGAATACAAGATGCCATGAACCCTAATGCTTGAAGGACTGTCCTTGCAGTCAGCACGGACTGATGAGATAGTTGATGGAAGTAAAGTGACAGACTCTTTTGTTTGTCCGAGTTAAAAAGGCCATCTGGGCTGCTGTATTCAGTCTCACACCCAGAAAGCACATGTCTTGAGAGGGTACTAGACTGGACTTTATTTCGTTCACAGAATACCCTAGGCATCTTAGCACTGCTATAACATATTCCAGATGCTGTAGAAGGTCTTCCTTTCCTTGAGCCAGAATCAGGCAGTCGTCCAAGTAAGGATAGATTTGAATTCCTTGAAGCCTGAAGTAAGCTATCACTGGAGCCAGAACCTTTGTGAAGACTCTAGGCGGAGTAGGTAAGCCAAAGGGCAATGCAGAGAACTGATAATGAGAATTTCCAGCTCGAAACCGCAGATACTTCCTGCAACTTAGCCTTATAGGCACATGAAGGTAAGCTTCCTTGAGATCTAAAGTTACCATCCAGTGATCTTTGCCCAGCAGAGGTAAAAGCTGTTGTAAGGCCAACATCTTGAACTTGGGAATGTCCAAAACGTGTTGAGGAGAGATAAATCCAAAATTGGTCTCCACGTGTTCCCCTTCTTTGGTACAAGGAACAGGCGAGAATAAAATCCTAGGCCCCTTTCTGATACAGGGACTGGCTGAATGGCCCCTATCTGAAGTAACTGAGAAACTTGCTTGTGAGCCTCTTTTCTTTGTGGAGGAGGAACGTCTGGCATGCCTTTGAAAGGAGGCATGGTATGGAAATAAAATCTGTAACCGTGGTGAATGATATCCAACACCCATTTGTCTTGAGTAATTAAATCCCAATTTTCTTTGAAAAGAGACAGTCTTCCTCCCAAAGGAGCTGCCAAACGAGAATCTGCTGGCAGCTGAAAAGACAGGTCATTGGGTCTGTTTACGAAAGGACTGACCCCTCCCCTCACCAGAAGTCTGAGCAGGTGAACTGCCTGTTCTAGGCCTAAAAGAACCTTGAGCCCTGCCCCTACCACGTCTAGACCTACCCCTAGACTGGGAATCATAAGCAGGATATGTCCACCCCTTAGCAGGCCAATTTCTACTAAACTTTGGTGGCTGCACCTGCAAAAATCTTTAACAGTTTGCATAGACTTAGCTTTGTCCTCCATTTTCTTTAAAACTGCTTCCACAGGCGATCCAAACAACACATCAGACTGTAAAGGAGCATCCAAAATCCTTGTCTTAACATGCTCAGCTAAATTCTGATCCTTCAACCAGGCATGCCTGCGAAGAACAGAACTGGTAGCAGCCACCCTCGAGGAGGCCTGTACAGCATCAAAACCACATTGCAAAGAATGCTTACCCACTTGTTCAGACACATGAACCAAATCCAGCAACTCTTTACACTCAATACCTTCCGCCAAAGCATCCACCTTAGATTTCAATTGTGAAAGGAGATAATTCTGATATTTTAGCATGTGAAACTGACAATTCAATGCTCTCATGGCTAGAGTGGAAGAAGTATACACTTTCTTTCCCCACCTATCCAAAGCCCTTGCCTCTTTATCAGTGGGAACAGGATTTTTAACCACAGAAGCCTTTACACCCTTAGGCCCTTGAGAAATAGTTTCTGGGTCCGCCCTAGGACTCTTAAACAAATATTTATGAGCTTCGGGCACCCTATAATACCTATCAGGCTTAACAGGAGCAGGAGGCAAAGAGTCAGGGTTCAGGGAAGCCTCTGCAAAACATCTTCCACCACATTCAACACAGGAGGAATAGCTAAAGGCCTATGCTGGGGTAAAACAAGAATTCCCTAAGCCTTTTCCTGGAATCAGAGTAATCCTGGCCTTCCCATTTAAAGTGCTCCCTCATGGAATGCAGAGTCTCTGAAAATGAGAAATCCTCAGGCGGAGAAGCTGTAGGAGTGGAATCATCCACATCAGAATCAGAATAAGTAGGATACTCCTGCATATCTTCCACAGAAGATTCTGAAGCCTCTGAACACTGTTCAAAACTATCAAACTCGGTTCCACCCTAGGCCTCTTATCAGGGGGCATAGAACCCTAATCATAGTAATCAAATCTTCTGCCATTTTAAGCATATGTTTCTTAGGTACAGAACCCGAAATGCTAGGAGAAGCCCCCACGAGCTGAACTAGGCCTACCTCTCAAAGAAGTTTTGGCAACAGAAGGAGAGGCTCTAACTACCTTGGGAAGAGAGGGAAGAACAGTCACCTGAGAAGCCCCCGCAGCCTGGCCTACCTCCTGAGAAGGCACATCCTGTAATAGTATAGTTTCTGCCTGGGACTCCATGGACACTCCTGGCAAAACCTCCGGCTCCACTGAGCCTTCTAAAGAACCGACGTCCGGGACTGCCGGTTCATCAACCCTAGGCTTCACTGTTTTATCCTTGCGCTTCTTGGAGCATCCGGCGGCATTTTATAATTGCAACGCTTCCCAAACACTAACCTGGCACAGTCTAACCTCCTCTTAATAGTGCGTTTGTTAAACCTAGCACAAGAGCGGCAACCAACAACGTCGTGCTCAGGCCCTAAACAAGGTATACACAAGGTATGATAATCCCTATGAGGTATCTGTTTCCCACAAGAAATACAGTTATTCACTTTTTCTGACATCCGTAAAATACTGAGGCAAGAAAAACCAAAATGTTCCCCAACGGGTACTTAGCCAACTCTGTTTCGGTCTGAAACTCGGTTTGAAATATTTCAGAACGCCAACCTGCACTCGCAAAACTGCTTCTGCATCGGACCATGCGGCAAAAAAGACTGAGGATATGACGTCGGTCATGCGCATTAGTACCCTGACGTACTGACGTCAGTCTAATGCGCCCTGACCGACGTCAGCCTTATACTCTGGTATTCGGGCCGACTGGACGCGGACTATACCCAATAGTCAGGACTGCAGCAATGGAAGACGAAGAACATCCCATTACTAGTACAGAAACAATGAATGCTGAAAGGTGATCATTACCTGATGTACCACATGGTGCATAAACAGGAAAGAGAGAGAGACAGAGAAAGAGGTCACTGCATCAAAATGGAATTTTAAAGCTCTACAGACTATCTGTAATAGCATCTACAGATTTATCACTCTAAACTCCAAACTAGATAACCAGTGCTTCATTGTTGGAAAAGCCAATTGGCTGCCTCTGAAATTCAGAACCACAGTACTTTTAGCGGACATAATCTTCAAACTTATCAACCTTAACTGCAAAACAAAACCACCATTACAACCTTATATCCCTCTTAATACATACTTCCATCCTATAGGTCCCAATTTCATAACTATACTTTGATGAGCATGCTTTCACTACAATTGCCCCCCAAAAATTCTAGGCAACAATTCTTCTACACAAAATCTCTATTACACCCTTTCCAAAATTTCACTCTGAATTAAAGTCCTTCTTTTTCAAACAAGAAAACTGCACTTCCTCTTTCAAAAGGCCAGATTCATGAATGCCAACAATAAGTGTACAATGTTCTGAGTAAACAGACAACACAAGCATAACGCAAACCTTCTTTCTCCTAAGTTAAGTTTTCTTACTGAATTTCTTGCATCCTTAAATATCAAGGGGGATTCATAAAGGTTACCCCAAAATGTAGGCTACATGTACACTTAGTGTAATCTTTCTGAGTGACTAGAAACCATAAGCAATATGGTAGGGATGCTGTTCAATACAGACCATGTACACTTAGTGTACACTTAGGGTAGGTATTAATGAATCTACTAATGTAAATCTTTCCTTAGCAAGGACATAAGTTCACCTACATGTCTTCTAGTTCTCCTCACATCTCATATCACCCCACTCGTATCCACCCACTACTCAGTCATTTACCCAATCTCCCATTCCCACATCTCCCTACACATTCATATCTCACTCCTCTTCTTCTCTTTCCATGTCTCTTACCTATTATGTATATATTGTAATTACAAATGTTTACAAATGTGTACTATGTCTGTCAGTTATATAGTCATAGTATGACTATAAAATCTGCCAGATAACATGATCTTATTATGCACCTGTTCTGGAATTTCTTGTATCCCCAGATGAGCCTGAAATCAGTTCTCTACATTGGTCAATAAATTCAAATAAATAAATTAATTAAAACGGAAAGCACAGCATTTGAATGCTACCAAATCTGTGACATAAAAGTTACACTGAAGTTTAACAGCAAATCCCAATGCTTTGTTCTCATCAAAAGACATTTTCTTTAGCAGATGTCTGTTGAAATAATTCTGCCCACTGTGGTTCAGTATCCCTTCTATTTAGCCATTGATGCAGTCAGCATTGGTAGCCATGCTTATTATTTTTTTCCAGGTCAGACCAGCTTACGTTGTATCCAGAGCTGACTAAACAATGCATAGTGTGGTAACTAGACAAATATATTGCTGTAATTTTGTACCGAGTCTTAGTAAGAAAAAAAGATGAGCTCATATTACTGTATTTTCCCTACATATACATATTGCACATATGCAGTCGTATATATCCTAGTTGTCTGTTATTTGAGTGTGAAAACAGCTAAGCATTAAAAGGAATAAAGTTATTGTTGGATATTTTGTGACCACAATGGAATGGACATTAAACTCCCCCCCCCCAAAAAGAAAAAAAAATGCAGCAGAAAAGGGAAGGAACTTGGGCTTAGTCATGACTAGCAACCAGCAGTAACTGTTTTGATATTTATAAGTTAATGTTACTAAGCAACTGCATATTCATCTTACAATATTAGAAACATTCTTGTTCATCATTTCTACACTTTTGTTAAATATTATTTTACAACTCAGTCTCAAAGAGATAGCTCAAATGACCAGTGCATACTTTTACCTGTAGTTTTAGGTACCATGACCCAACTGCTGGAACAACTGAATGACCTTGATCCAGTGTGTGTGTGTGTGTGTGTGTGTGTGTGTGTGTGTGTGTGTGTGTGTGTGTGCGTGCGTGCGTGCGTGCGTGTGTGTGTGTGTGTGTGTGTGTGTGTGTGTGTGTGTGTGCATGTGCTCTCATGTCCTTCTCCCTGATTTCACAGCCCAGACGGTATAAATCATCAAGCTGCTGAAGCAGGCCGTGTCCCACTCCTGCATGGTGGTGCTGCAGCAGGCCTTGTGTATGGACAGTTTCTCTATTTCAGAAACTTAGCATTACTGCTGCCAGCTTCCTGTTTACAGGAGGCATTTGGCTGACTGCAGATGTTCATTTCTCTGGTGTTTTGTTTTGGAGAACTGGGGTTGGAGCCTACTGCATCATCAGAAAGTGTATCTTATTTTATGTTTCATCACAAGGAATAAGTGAACAGCAGTGATTTGTTAATTGCTTAGTTACTAAATGTTTTGTTAGCCAAGTATGTTAACTGAAATAAATAGTTTTTAAAGACATCATGGAACAAGGAAGAGAAGTGACATTGAGTTTTTTGAGTATCTTTCTCCTGCATAATTAATAGATGTCACTGGCATTGGCATCAATCTCCTTTTTTCCCATTGTGTACATGAGATCGAGGAGTCACATCAACAGCGAACAAATCACCTAGAGCCAATGTTCAGTCTACCGAATAACTCTTACTACTTTCCTTCATTAGCCCTCACAGGCTCTGGTAACTTGCAAAGTCATTTTTTTCTCTGGCTATAATCAAATGTTATATTTATAAATTTGCTGTAAAAGTTCAGAAGTGGCTTTCCCCGATACTCTCCATCTCTGCAGTCTTAAAGTCTTTAGAAAATACCTTTTCCTTGGACTTCATTTCCTCTTCCCAGTGTAAATGCTTTACCCCAATCCTCTTTAGCTTTTCTCTTCCCCTAACACAGCTCTTAGGTTCATAGTTTCAAAGGTACTTACTAGGTCATTGGTCAGTGAGCATCTTTAGAAGTCTAGCCCATTGCAATTTAAGTACAAATAACTGAGAGCCGTATGAATATTTATATGTTACCCCAGTCCATAAGGGGAAAAGAGTGCTAAACCAGAGGGGCATTTGCAGTTTTGTATCCATTCATTCAGATTATGGTTGAAAATAGGGTTGCCTCCTTTTCAAATGCCCAAAGTGGGACATTTTTGGTGCAAATGTCAGATTTTGCAGGACGAAGCATACCCACGGCCAGTACAAAGGACAGAACTTCACTTGTTTGCCTAAATAAAAGCTTATACTTGTAGCATTTTAGTTGCTTATTCTGTTTTTTATAACATTTAGGTGTTTTAGATACAGAATAATTGTTTTATGCAACTATTACATAACATATAGGAAATAATTGTGTCCTAAAATCTCAGGACATTTGCCATTTTTACAATTTTTTTTGCAGGACACTACTGCCCAAAGAGGGACTGTCCCTCGCAAAGTGGGACAGGTGGCAACCCTAGCTGGAAAGAGTGGGTGAAGTATATTGCCTTATGTGGAGAGGAAGGCAGTTCCAAAGAAATGGTACTTTGTGATACATAACTATCCATCCAATATGATTTATTTATGTTGTAGAAGAAATTAATTTTTTTTTGAGTGGGTGTTTACTGTGACTCTGTACTTGAGGCAGAGATCACCCCTCAATAGCCTGTATGACACCAAGAAGAGAGACAAGGCTTTGAGATGGTCAGTGTAATTTTTATTATTAGACCCCTTGTCCTTGCTTTCTTGGTAATGAAGCACTGCATTTGTTCAAGCTGTGTTAAGTGTTTGGACAGGTACATAATGAAGGTGGCATTATACTCAACACTTGGCCTAATAAGTGCTGAATACAGTGGAATGATCACATCCCTGGATCTAGACACCATACCGTTATTAACAGGCTGCATATTGAAGAAGGACCTTCTTATAATAGTGGAAACATGGTGACTGAAGGACAGTTTGTTGTCCACATATACTCTTTATAAGGATGTGTTTCAATGTGGCAGTTACAGAGTACATCATGGGTGAAGAAAGAGACTATTATGCATTTTTGTAGAGTCATCTACCCTAAACTTCTGGGTTCTATTTATGAGTAAATTTTCTATCTGAGTTATATAGGAATTAACAATTATCTAAGAGCTTATCAAGAATGTGGGATGGTGTCACATGCCTTTGTGAAGTCTTGATATGTGTTGTATATTGATTTTTACCTGTAACCATTTTAAATGAAGTTAACTGGGGATTTGCCCTTGACAAAACTGAACTGTCTTGGGCCAAGAGTTTGTAAGTTAACTATGTCCTTATTTACATGGGGGTGGGGCGGCAGATTCATTTATACAGCTACTGACATATGCATGGAATATGCTGGTGAAAGATTCTGCATAAGAAGTGGGGTCATCAGATGTTGAATTTAGCAAGGTCCTCTCTCAGTTTCAGCAGATTCAACTTCATATGATCTCTGAATACTGAGGTATTTGAAGGGTCTTTCAGATTCAGTCTTATCTAGAATGTGAATGATTTGCAGTCTGATTTGACTTGGCAAAAAGGTGCAACTGGTGAGGAACAGAGCTGTCCCATACTGGTGAGGAGCAAATCCAGGATTTTGTCTCCCCTAGCTGGGGAGCAGACCAACTGGACAAACTCTGTGCAAACATGTTAGATGATGTGTAAGCCTCCCAGTTGAAGGTGGGGGAGTTGACGTCCTCTAGGAAAATTATCTTTGGACAAATGCATAGGGACTCCAAGCTAGTCCTGTAGGAGTTATGGGCCAAAGGGGGCATGGAGGGAGGGGTCATATAATTAGCTATGATGTGGTAAGATGATTTCCTAATAAGATGTATGTGAAGAAGTTCTAGGATATTTTCCTATCTAATAAGCCCTGAGGTGAAATTTTGTGTTAAGATTATAGAGACACAGCTACCTTTACTGCTTTTGTCTAGGAAACACTCTCCCTCATGCTAACCATACATTGCTTCAGTAACCTTTTTAAATAAGTCATCTGGGTTAAGCAGTCAGGATCTGCCCTTGACAAAAGTGAACTGGCTTGGGTCAAGAGTTTGTAAGTTATCTATGTCCTTATTTATTAATCCCACAATGATCCTCTTCATAACCATACAGATTAGGCTAGTCAGATTTACAGGTCTATAATTACCTGGGTCCACTGACACCCCACACTTGTGTAGAAGGATGACTATTACTGTATTCCATTTTGCCAACACAAAACCTGTTTGGAGACTAATATTGAATGACCTGTTTAATTTGACAGGTCCTGTTTCAGACAGACCAGTAGACAGCCTAATATGATATTTAGTCCCAAAGAAGCAGTTTTCGTGGCCTTGGAAGGTGCTTTGAAGATTTGTATTTGGGAGATTTGAAGGGAGGTTTAGATGTGGGTATGTGATCTGGAAGTGTAGAGAAACAGAGGGGGGGTGAATTCAGAGATATTTTTTTTCCAGTAGTAGATTGGCTATGTCCTCAAGGTCTCCCTATGTAATATAATTGCTATTAGTCCTGTGCATTACTGAGCATTGTTTGGGGGACTTTTAAGAAGGCCTCATGGTTGTCATTTGCCTAGGTGGCTATTTTTGCCTATATCTAGCTTTGGTTGATTTGATTAGGGACTGGAGTTACTTGTTAAGTTTAGCAAGAGCATTTTTGACATTTTGAGGATTACATTTATTATTGGGTACAGTGATTTTTTTTCTTTTATTGTAAAGCCTGTTTATATTTATTTGGGTTCCACCACAGGGATTCATTTTTTATTTTGCCATTTTATCTGCTTTGTGGGGAGGGGGGGCAGATGGATTTATGTAGCCACTGACATATGCATGGAATATGGAGGAGTTATGAAGTTCCATAGGAAAATGACGCTTCGACTAATGCATAGGGACTCCATACTAGTCTGATAGGAGGATTGGCCAAGGGGGGCATGGGGGGAGGGATCCCATAGTTAGCTATGATCTGATAAGGGGATCTGTTAATAAGCTGTGCATGGAGGTCATTATCCTGTCTAGTAAGCCTAGAGGTGAAAGTTTGTTTTATGAATATAGAGACACGGCCACATTTGCTGCCTTTGTCTAGTAACATTCTCTATCGCATGTTAACCACACTTTTTGTACCATTGTACATGGTTATATATCTTAATGCCACCTGAAGACAGTTTTTCTTTGTTGTCTTAGGAAGAAATTTACTCATATGCCTTTGTTAGAGCCCCTGAAAACTTTAATTCCTTTAGTATGCATTTATTTCTGTCTTCAAGACTCATTTTTCAATCTATTTCAGTCTCTGTTTAAGGTTCAGTAGGATTTCTATGCATTTTATTTGTATGTCCTCTGATCTAGAATTTTATTGATACATTTCCATTATAAAATATCACATGCTGACCCTGGTTATGAATAAAAATGGTTCTGTGATTATCTCGTCAGTTAGCAAATATAAATAAATAAATATATGATACATCTAAAAGACTGTAAGTATAATTCAAACCAAGGTATTCATGATTTTAGGCCACAGAGATGACCTGGAATTAGTAGATCACTCGGGTGTTGAAAGGCCTGACACCACAGTTCAAGGGACTCCTCACCCCACAGAAGGTATGCTATATCCTTATAATGCCAATCCTGGAGGGCACTGTTGACTTTATAAAAATAGCAGTTGCATTTGCTTTTCCTAATATTGTGTTGATCTGTGCTGTATTTTTTTGTCTGCATCTTTTGGTATATTTTCCTTGTTTTGATAAAAGGTATCTTTTGTATGTTGTGGTGATATATAGTTATATCAAAGATTAAACTGCTGGCCTGTAAAAATATAATGGATATATATTATATATATATATATATATATATATATATATATATATATATATATATGGTTCCCATTCAGAAGCCTGAAACATCATAAGCCTGAAAATCAAAATCCTGAAACCAAAAGCCTGAAAATTCAGAATCCTGAAAACTCAAAATCCTGAAAGCCCAAAACCCTGAAAGACCAAAATCCTGAAACTCAAAATCCTGAAAACAAAAAATAGACATACTGATGTCATTGTGGCTTTGCTATTGTTAGCCCTGTGGTGTTAGGTCATGTGTTGGGGTCAGGTAAGTGTGTGGTTGGTTTATTTTAGGGTTATAAGTGAGTTAGGTTAGGGGTTAGGCATGTATGCAATAGTGACAAATATTGGGGTTAGGGCGGTTTAAGTGAGTTAGGTTAGGCGCTCGGACCTTAGGGTTAGGGTTAGGGTCAGGGTCAGTTGGTAGATATTAGTGTCTTTATAGTGACATATTAGCATTATTTGTGTTTTCAGGATTTTGAGTTTCAGGATTTTGGGCTTTCAGGATTTTGAGTTTTCAGGATTCTGAATTTTCAGGCTTTTGGTTTTTTGATTTTCAGGCTTATGATATTTCAGGCTTCTGAATGGGAACCATATATATATATATATATATATATATATATATACATACATATATATATATATATATATATATATATATATATATATATATTAAACATATAATGGATATATATTATATTTCATTGCTGAAACCTGTGTTCTGAGAGACTGCTTTCCAATCTATCTGCAAATATACAGAGCTGAGTATATTTTTTTGGTTTTAGAGTTTGTACTGTTAATTGTTGCTTAGATCTCTGTTGAAACTGTTTTCTCCATCTCCCCCTATTTTCTGCTCTGTCTTCAATTGGTATAACTGTTTTTTACAGCTTGTGTGTTATCTAACTCAAGGATCACTTGCATAAAATTAGACCTGTTAGTAACAGCCTGCATTTCATTGCTGGAACCTGTGTTCTGAGAGACTGCCTTCCAATCTATCTGCAAATATACAGAGCTGAGTATATTTTTTTGGCTTTAGAATTTGTACTGTTAATTGTTGTATAGATCTCTGTTGAAACTGTTTTGTCCAACTCACCATCCCCATTTCTGGCTTGTAGTTTAAATTTGGTGGCTTTTGCAGTTGTCCACCCCATTGTAGATTTGACCTGGGACACTCCCCCAGTCCCATCTCTTTACCACATTCTACCTAATAAAATCTTTCTGCGCTTGCTTTTAGTCCTTTTTAATTTAATTGCATTTTTTAAACTGCATTTGGTCTAATATTGCTACATACTAAAGTGTGCTAGCTTGCACTGCATGTGAATTGTTTTTACTACTGTTTTAGCTACTTTTCTGTAAATAAAAAATAACTGTAAGCCTGTTTCCTACCTTTCCTGTAACTAGTGTTCCATATACAGATTTGCTGTATTCAGGACTGTATGTAAGCTTCTGAGCCCACCCCCCCAATCCTTTCTGTGTTGGAGGGAAGCCTTCTAGCTTATCAGTGGGAGTGGTAAGTACTAGGTAACCTGTCTACCACATAAGGAGTGGTTCTGGCCCAGAAATTGTAGTTATTGGCTGTTTGGGTAATCTCTTCCATCTCTCTCAACTTTCTGATTTGAAAGCCTGCATTTGCACTTGTTTCTGTCCTGTAACTTGTCTAGTGCAGATACAAATTCTTAGTTTTAGCACTTAAATTTGTTTATTTGTGCTCAGCACTTGTTCAGAACTTGTAAGCACTAAATAAGCTACTAATTACTATAGCACTCAACCTTCCTCATTACCTACAGGAAAACAGTTTTTGTGCTTACTTTTCTCACTTATCTAGAGGAAGATAGTTTTTTTTTCAGGCATGTCCAAGGGTCAGCTCCCAGTGTTCTCTCCTGTCTATCTGATGAATCTGGGCATCTTGAGGCAATGTAGAAATTGCCTCATGTACACAGACAACCCTCTCCTCCTACCACCCAACACTGCAACCTTTGAGAGATACACTTATCTAGTCAAACTGGAGGTAAAGCTCTCTCCAACCAAGACTGAACTTGACAGTCATGAGGAGAAGGTAAACATTTGCACCACACCACACTCATCACATAGTCTCACTAAATTTACACCACCGAAATCAACACATAGTAACACAAAATCATTCACGGAGGCTCTCAATAATAATCTGTCTAAGCAACAGAGACCTCCAAAGCAGAAACGCAAGCAACCTCCATCCGCCAACACAACCCAAATGACACATAGCCGATAGACTCAGTGTGCCACTCAACCACAGCCAATAAGGCAAAACAATGTACCCAACACACTAGTCATAGGTGACTCTATAGTCAGGCACACTGATGTCCCACTCACCAGGCTAAACAAGGAGAAGGTTACTGTCAGCTGCCTGTCAGGTGCTAGGATCCGCCAGATAACCCACGCACTCAAGTCACTCCACAACAAGTAAAAATATGACTCTGTCATTGTCCATGGTGGTGTGAATGACCTAAGACATACCTCCCTTGACTACATGAAAAGAGACATGGAAGAGCTCTCTGATCTTGTAGCCCAGGCAGGTATGACCCTAGGTAAAATAAAACTTGTTGGATACACATGGCACGTAACTCTTTATTTAGAAAAAAATGTGAGTGCTTTCGCAGATCCTCTCTGCTTCATCAGACAAATTATAGCAGTTAAAACTTCATTTAAATAGTGATGCATCATGGTGTCAACCAATCAATTCCATGTTAAAATTAATACACCAAATAATAGCACTTAAGGTATAAAACTATATATATATATATATATATATATATATATATATATATATATATAAACACATATAAAAAACACATAGAGGCTGTATAGAATGTATGACCCTAGCCCTGAGTAGCATTCTGCCATCGCCCAGAATGATACCACAGTACAAGGACAAAATGATTGACTTCAACAATTGGCTAAGCTTCTGGTGTCATTCTAAGGGGATCCAGTATCTGTCTGCTTGGGATGACATGGTCAACAGACCACGATGCTTTGCCACAGATGGCCTGCACCTGTCACCCCTGGGATTCCGGATACTGGCTAAGGCTCTTGCTGCCCCTATAGTGCCTTTTTTAGGCAAGGATCAAATTACAAATTCACCACCATAACAGGAACAGGCAAGCAAAAACTGAGAGTAATGTTACTCAATGCTAGAAGTCTAAATCTGAAAATGCACTCACTCGAAGCACTCCTTAAAATGGAGAACATCGATATCTGTGCAGTGACTGTGACCTGGTTCAAGGCTCCAGAGAGCACCCCTGCACTACCAGTTTATTACTCATACCTCACTTTTCGGCCTTGTAACTTGGACCGAAACACCAAAGGTTGAGGTGTGTTCATATTCATTAAGGATATCCATACCTCCAGGCTAGTTGCTCAGCATAATGCATCCGAGGTTATTGAAGTGCAACTAACTCTGGGCAAAACTGCAATCCAAATTGTAGCTTGCTACAGATCCCGCACCATGCCCTAGGATTCCCACTCCTCTTTTCTTGATGTGCTGGAAAATATTAGGGTTCAACCAAACACCCTAATAATGGGAAACTTCAACTACCCCACCATTAACTGGGAAAACTACTCATGTACCAACTCCTTAGCTCAACGCTTTCTGGAATTCATAAACTCCAATGCCCTGGATCAACTTATCCACACCCCCACCAGGGGCAACAATATCCTAGACCTAGTCATTACCAACATGAATGACCAGTGTTCCCCACCTGAAGTCAACTCCTCATTGGTCCGATCCGACCATAAGCTAATCACTTTTGATATCCACAGCCCGTTCCCACCCCCCCATTAAGGAAACCATGGTAAAACATTTCTCCAAAGCCAACTTCATGCTTCTTAAGACAGAAGTGGTGAACTTCATGACACCCATGCAGATGGACAATACAGTTACAACTGCTGAATCCTACACAAATGCACTCTATAAACACTTACACGAGTGCATGGATTGTGCTCTCCCAAACAAAACCAAGATGCTATCCTCCAAAAAAGGAAGCCAATCTGGTGGTCCCCTGCCATAAACAAACTGCACAACAGAAGGAATAAACTGTTGCAAAAGAGAGTAAAATCCCATGAGTGGAGGAGCTCCCTGGTCAGCCTCGGTAAGAAGCTGAGATCCCTTATAAGATCCTCCAAAGCTAGCTACAAAAACAAAATTACCACTAATTCTAAGTTCAACCACAAAGCATTCTATAGCTATGTCAAGAATCTCGTTGGCAACACCCAGATATGCTCTGAGTTACAGCACAATGGCATGAAAATTACAGAACCAACTGATATTGCCAACATCCTGGCAGATAGGTTCATTGCTAACTTTACCCCCCCAACCCCTAAAGGGTCCATATCTATACAGGGAGAAGGCAGAGTCCCTGTAATTACAACTATGCAGGTAAAACCTGCACTCTCTAAAGCCAAAAACACAGCATCCATGGGACTGGACAACATCCCAGGCTGCATTTTACACAAACTTCTGAACGAACTGGCTCCCCACTTAAGCACCATGTTCAATAATAGCCTTGCATCAGGCTTTGTACCCACTGAATGGCACACAGCAACAGTTATCCCACTCCACAAAGGGGGAGCCACCACTGATTCCGGGAACTATTGACCTATAAGCCTGATGAGCCTGGTCTGCAAGGCCATGGAACATATCATCATGGAACTCATCAACAAAGACATTGGTAGCCTCCAAACTCTGGATCCCACCCAGTTCGGGTTTGTGAAAGGCAGATCATTCCTCTTGAACCTGATCGACTTCTTTGAGGCAGTCACCAGAGCCATAGATGAGGGTGAGGTGGTTCACACAGCCTATCATGACCTCTCCAAGGCTTTCGACACCATCCCCTATTCTGAAATTATAGCTAAACTCACTAAACTAGGTATAAATCCCTACGTCACAAGATGGGTTGTCAACTGGCTCACTGACAGGACCCACACTAAAAAAGTTGCAGACTCCGAATCTGACCTCAAAGCAGTGACAAGTGGAGTACCACAGGATTTTATCCTGGGACCTCTCCTGTTTGGTATGTACTTCTCTGAAGTACAGGCTAACATAGAAGGCCTCTGGCTAACAAAGTTCACAGATGACTGCAAACTAGGAGCCATAGTCAATTCCCCAGTCATCCTACAGAAGGGCATCACTGAGACAGATGCCTGGTGTCAGAGACATGGCCTCAAGCCAAAAAGTGCAGTGTCATCCCCTTTGGTAAAAACTCTGTACCCATGAACTACCATGTAGGCAGCAATCTACTTAACACCAAATGTGTGATAAGAGACCTTGGGACCCAGGTGGACAGTAGTCTCTCCTTAAATGGTCACATCGCCACAGTAGTCAGGAAGTCCTTCTACATGGCACACCTCATCATAAAAGGGTTCTCATTCAGGAAAAAAGAGGTCATTGTTCCCCTCTACGTGACACTCATTAGACTCATTATAGAGTACATCACCCCTTTTGGAATGTACCTCACAAGACATCTGCAACAGCTGGAAAGGCCAGAGAAGTACCTCACAAAGAGGATTACTGGCCTCAAACAAATGCCCTATACTGACCGTCTCAAAAAATTCCAGCTTTACTCCATAGCATATTGCCTACTCTGAGGTGATCTCGTCCTAACATATAAAGCTATGCCAAACCCAGAGCTGTTGGACATGCTACACCTAAAGAAATCCCAATCCCTCCAAGCTACATGCTCTGGGGACCTAAACCTTGTCACCACAATAAACAGGACATGCTGGAGTGATAGATTCCTGTCCCAGAGGCTTCCAATACTCTGGAACAGGCTACCCATCTATGTCAAGCAAAGTTCTTCATTAGCACTCTTCAAGAAAAATCTTGATGAGTGGATGAGAAATAGGAAATACACCCCAGGGATCACTTCTGTGTCTCTGCTCGACAGTGGCACAGGAAATAACTTTCTTGGGTGGTGTAAGCCAGGGAACCTTGTTGGCTAGGCTTACATAGGTCCTTTGGCTGATAGCCTAGTACCTACCTATGAACCTATGAACCTATAACTATATAAAAGTAAGGGAAAAGCTGCTTACTTACTGCTCATTAGCAGTTTATACCTTTAAAGACTAGTATAACTTTAGTAACTGTATAGTAGATAAATGTGAGACGGTATTGCTACAGGTGATTGTGCTGAAATTCCCCATGTGCCAGTTGTCTAAGGTACAAAACACAATGGAATTCAACACTGATCACATTTTCCATATGAATTACTGACAATATGATTTCTAAGTGTGTACCAGCAGTGATTCAATTTTTTGGAAGATTTCTTCCTTTGAAGAGTTAGCATAACTATGGAGTTTGCATACCCAAGTTCAGGGGGGTGACAGGCTTGCCCTCACATCAGATTGTTGTGACTCTGTTGTGGTGGTTTAAACTGCCCACCATGGGTTCCCTTATATCTATGTGCAGCACTGGGTATCCCTTTCCTTTGAAAGGATGCCCTGCTTGCTAAATAGAGATCTCCTTTTTTCCCCAGCTCATCTACCATGTTACGCCCATGGTCTTCCAACCAGATTCTCATGTCCTTAAGCAAAGTGCTAAGGACTTGTTCACTGACCAAAAGGTCTTCCAGCCCTTCAAAAGTGGTGACCTGACACCCACTCACCCATCTATGAAAATAAGTGCTTAACTCAGCAACATAATCACCCACACTTTCATCTGCCTTGCGTCTATGCTCGCAAAATGCTTTTCTGTAAGCTTCAGGTGTTAAAACATTCAAGTAAACATTTCTTTACTTTGCCATAATTTAAACAATCAATATCAGATAATTTAGAAACAGCAGTTACAATTTTATCATGGAGTAAGGGGGAAAGGAACCATACCCTGAGCACTTGGTCAACATTATACTGTTTAAATACTTTTTCAGATATGAATAAAACTATCCAAATTATCACCCTCTGTAAATTGTTGAAGAAATTTACTGACCTTTATTGTTTTCGGTGGTTTGGTATTCCTTTCCTCATTACCTCCATGACCCTGCAAAGAGTCAACATCTCCCTGTCATGTTGACACTGCTTCTCATTTTGTTCCGCTTCCAAATGGTACAATCTCTCATTTTCTGCAACCTCCAAATACAGCAGTCTCTCTGCTGATTCTAATTCCAAATGTTTGGCCTCTAGTTCATGTCTGTTTAACTCCAGGTGGGATTTTAAGTCCACTGACGAAAAAATGAACTGTCCTGTTTCTGAAGGCTGCAAATTCCCATCACCAGACGTGATATCCTCCTGGTTGCTGGTCCAAGCTACAGCTGCAATTAATGCTGAAATCATTTCCTGTTTAGTCAGGTTGGGATGCACCAGTCCATTGCCTTCACACATCTTGGCCAACTGGTTCTTTGTCAGCTTGCCATAATCCTCTGCTGACATCTTTGCCTGCTTTCCCTGACTGAACTAAACTAACAAAAAAGAAATAAAACTATTGTGAAATGAAACTCTGAATGTTTACCTTGTGGTTGCGGAGAATACACACCTTCACTGACAACTGCCTACAGGCTAGAGAAGTCCAATTAATATCTACACCACTGCTCACCAATTTGTGATGCCCCCACTCTGGGCCAGTAATCAAGGAGCCTAAATCCTCACCATTGTCACTGGAGAGGGACATTTATTTGGAACAAAAATGGATACACCCAGTATTTCCAGATCCAGCTCTCTGCAGCAAACACAATTTCAATTAAGAGCACACAGGGAACACACTCAGTCCAAGGTCTGCGTTTCCCCCTCTGTCCAGATCCTCAGTAAGACTCCTCACTGGCACAGCTGTAGGGTTGAATCCTCAGCAAAGTGTCCAAGCCATATCCTCCAGCACCCTCTCTGTGAAACCACTGCTTTGTGTCCCTGCTCCAATTAGCTAACACAGATGCACACACTTTGAGATTTGATTTTCACAAACACACACACACACACACACACACACACACACACACACACACACACACACACACACACGCACACACACACACACCAGAGAAAAGCTGATCCATGTTTAGTACCTATGCCCCCTTCTGCCCAGACTATAAGGTATTCACACTGCTACCAAACACCCCAAAGCCAGCTACTCTAAGGTTCTTGCAAGGGCAACCAACTATACAGAGTGAAATTAATATTATTACAAATGGTAATGATGACAAAACAGGCAAGCTTTCTGGAGTTGCCACAGTGTCGCCAGTAGATATAAGTACTCTGAAAGGTCAACATATTTTCCAATTTTCCAAAGGAAAAGCCACAATGAAACATTTAAATATATTTAATAATAAATAAGAAAAGAACATAAATATACTAAATATCTATTTACAATAAACACCAGAATTTCAATCACAGAAAATATTAAACATAACACAGGTGAATAGGTTTACACAGTTACAAAACAACAATACTTAAGTAATCTCACTATATTTTCCCATCTGATCTAAAAAATAATTATTCCCTGTTTTTTTGCTAGAGCAAGGCAGGATGAAGTAGGTGAGGGGTCCTTTTTTTTATTTTCCAAGAACAGTGTGCTTTGAGACTTTTGTCTCACCTAGTATTACAATGTCAGTTTTAGTGATCGATTATAGAATTATATCACTTACATCTGGCCATCTGACTTCTGGTTCTCATGCTTCCCCCTTCACTAGAAGCAGTCAGAATTTAGCACATAGGTGTTACTAACACACACACACACACACACACACACACACACACACACACACACACACACACACACACACACACACACACACAGACTTTATAGGATATCCTGCAGCTACTGGAAGTCATAATGCAATTTCAAACCTCCACCCTTCCAAACCAGCAATTAGTTTACCCAAATGACAGTGCAGGAAGCTTCCTAGTGCATATGTTTTGTCTCTGGCTGCATTGAGAACTGTAAGATACAATATTTATGGCCTAAGGCAGAAAATTTAATTTCAAACTATTTTTCAAGTCTGAGATTAACTTTTTCTCTGTATCCTCTGTTAAAACATGTAGATTTAAACAGTTACAATAATGCATGCATATTTCTTTTTCTGTCCAGCAGGGCACACTGTTAGTACATTTTTAACAAAAGCAGCTTTACAAATACATTTTAAACACAAACATCTTACAAATCAGTTTGATATACAAATGGCATATAATTCTTTACAAAATTCCAGCTAGCTGTGCTAGAATATGCTGAACATTCACTGTCCTACTTATCCTGGCATAGCTGGCAATACCTCACATTGTCACATCTCTCTCCCCTTTAAAGACTGAAGTTAGTTTTTCCAAGTCACCCCTTGAGAAACATTGCTTGAGAGGAGTGAGCCTATTTGGGAATGCATTAACCCATACCCTGTCATCAGACCCCCATCTACTTTGGCATTGCTAATCCCACTATGGTGCTGCACTGTCATATCATATACCTGAAACCCTTGGCTCCACCATAGTAACTTGGTATTTTGCTGGCTGGCTCACTGTAGCCATAGCTCCCTCTTAGACTCCTCCTGCCTCCTACTGCAAATATTTCACAACAGGGTCTCCCTATCATGGTATGGTTTCATCATGTTAACATAGTACTGTTTGTTCCCCTGCCTCCTGCCTAGCAGCTCTACCATGTAGTTAGCATCACTAACCTTTGTTACCACTTTGACGGGTCCCTCAAAAGCTGCCTGATGGAAGGAATGAAAATAATAATCTGCTGTTCCACAGCATACTTTTGGGCTCGAGCAATCATGTCATACCAGACCTCTTTCTGCTGTTGGGTTCCTACCAGTTTTTCCTGGTGTTTGGTTCCTCTCAGTTTCTCCTTGGCCAAGCCCATGAGCTCCATAAGTCTTGTCCTGAGGTTTAGGACATATGCCACAAGAGACTCCTTGTGGGATTCACACTTGCCATCCTACTCATCACAAATCAAATCTGAAAGCTCCCTCACCCTATACCAATACAACAACTCAAAGAGTGAAAAACTTGTGGATTCCTGGGGTAATTCTCTGTATGCAAACAGCAGATTCATAGGTTCATAGATGTGTACTAGGCTAATGGCCCTGGAGCACTTACAAGCCTAGCCCAAAAAAAATTGCCCAGGCACCGTGCCACCCAATGTTAGGTCACAGTGCCTCTATCCAGTAGGGCAACTGGATTGATCCCTGAGGGTGAACTTTCTGTCACTCTTCCACTTGTCAAGATTTATTTTGAAGATGGCCAGTGAGGTGCTCTGCTTGACATGAATGGTAAGCTTATTCCAGAGTATGGACAGTCTTTGGGAGATGAACCTCTCCCTCCAGCATGTTCTGTTAATTGTGGTAATAAGGGTGTGGTCTCTGGAGTGTGTGGTGGGGGGGATTGGGATTTCGTTAGGTCTAGCATTTCAAGTAGGGCTGGGTCGGACATGGCTTTGTAAGTCAAGCAGAGATCACCTCTAAGTAGATGATAAGAGACTAAAAACAGCTGAAGTTTCTTGAGCCTGTCTGTATAGGACATGTGTTTAAGGCCTAGGATCATTTTGTGAGGTAATTTTGTGGCCTCTCCAGCTGTTGTAGATGTCTGGTCAGGTACATGCCAAATGAAGCATTATATTTGATGTTTGGTATAGACAGAGGGATGAGTAGAGAGGGATGATGGCCACTTTCTTCCTGGATGTGAAACCTTTGGTTATAAGATGTGCCACATAGAAGGACTGTCAGAAAACAGTGGTAATGTGGTGGTCAAAGGTGAGGTGGCTGTTGACCTGGGTTCCCAGATCTCTTATGGCTCCTTCAGAGTTCAGTGGGCTCCCATTAATATGGTAATTTGTGGGAACTGATTTTTTTCCAAAGGGGAAGATAATGCATTTTTTGGCATTAAGCTTCAGGCCATTGTTCTGACACCAGTCATTGGTCTTTGAGAGGCCCTTTTGTAGGATGTCTGCATCACTTGGGGAATTGATAATGACTCCTAGCTTTCAGTCATCAGTGAACTTGGTCAGTCAGAGTCCATCTGTATTGGCCTGGACTTCTGAGAAGTAGATACCAAACAGGAGATGGCCCAGGACTGAGCCCTGTGGAACTCCACTCATGACTGGTTGACAGTCTGGCATGGAATCTGCAACTTACACTTTGTGGGTCTTGTCTGTGAGCCAATTTGCAACCCATCTAGTGATGTAAGGATTGATGCCTAGTTTGGGGAGTTTATCAATGATACCTGAGTGGGGAATGGTATCAAAGGCCTTGGCCAGGTCTAGATAAGCTGTATCTACTGCCTTACCCTTATCCACTGCCTTGGTGACTGCCTCAAAGAAGTCATTCAGGTTCTGTAGGCAGGATCTCCCCTTGACAAAGCCAAACTGTGTTGGGTCAAGAGTTTGGAGATTGCCTGTATCTTTGTTAAGCAGGTCCATGATGATGATGATGATGCACTCCATAGATTTGCATATCAGACTCATCAGGCTAATGTGGCAATAGTTCACAGGGTCTGTAGTTGCTCCCCCTTTATGGAGTGGGATGACTGTAGCAGTGTGCCATTCATTAGGGACATAGCCTGAGGTAAGGCTGTGATTGAACAGGGCACACAGATGTGGTGCTAGTTCATTTTGCAGTTCATGTAGGATGCAACCATTGATATTATCAGATCCCATGGATACTGCATTCTTGGCTTTGGACAATACAGCTTTTACCTGTGCTTGGGGCCAGGGAAATTTGGGGGGGGGGGTAACCGTGAAAAAAAAAGGTTTTAACAAAAAAAAGGTTTAATAAAAAAAAAAAAAACAAATTTTACCCTTAAGAAATTTTCTAAAAACCTTTTTTAATTTTCCCCAAAAAAAAATTTTTTTTTTAAAAAAAAAACAAAAAATTTCTAAAAAAAAAAAAATTTTAATTATTCCCTGGGTTTCCCTTTTTGCAAAAAGAAAAGGGCCGGGGAAAAAATGAAGTAGGTGAGGGGTCCTTTTTTTTTATTTTCCAAGAACAGTGTGCTCTGAGACTTTAGTCTCACCTAGTATTACAATGTCAGTTTTAGTGATCGATTATAGAATGATATCACTTACATCTGGCCATCTGACTTCTGGTTCTCATGCTTCCCCCTTCACTAGAAGCAGTCAGAATTTAGCACATAGGTGTTAGTAACACACACACACACACACACACACACACACACACACACACACACACACACACACACACACACACACACACAGACTTTATAGGATATCCTGCAGCTACTGGAAATCATAATGCAATTTCAAACCTCCACCCTTCCAAACCAGCAATTAGTTTACCCAAATGACAATGCAGGAAGCTTCCTAGTGCATATGTTTTGTCTCTGGCTGCATTGAGAACTGTAAGATACAATATTTATGGCCTAAGGCAGAAAATTTAATTTCAAACTATTTTTCAAGTCTGAGATTAACTTTTTCTCTGTATCCTCTGTTAAAACATGTAGATTTAAACAGTTACAATAATGCATGCATATATCTTTTTCTGTCCAGCAGGGCACACTGTTAGTACATTTTTAACAAAAGCAGCTTTACAAATACATTTTAAACACAAACACCTTACAAATCAGTTTGATATACAAATGACATATAATTCTTTACAAAATTCCAGCTAGCTGTGCTAGAATATGCTGAACATTCACTGTCCTACTTATCCTGGCATAGCTGGCAATACCTCACATTGTCACATCTCTCTCCCCTTTAAAGACTGAAGTTAATTTTTCAAGTCACCCCTTGAGAAACATTGCTTGAGAGGAGTGAGCCTATTTGGGAATGCATTAACCCATACCCTGTCATCAGACCCCCATCTACTTTGGCATTGCTAACCCCACTATGGTGCTGCACTGTCATATCATATGCCTGAAACCCTTGGCTCCACCATAGTAACTTGGCATTTTGCTGGCTGGCTCACTGTAGCCATAGCTCCCACTTAGACTCCTCCTGCCTCCTACTGCAGATATTTCACACCAGGGTCTCCCTATCATGGTATGGTTTCATCATGTTAACATAGTACAGTTTGTTCCCCTGCCTCCTGCCTAGCAGCTCTACCATGTAGTTAGCATCATTAACCTTTGTTACCACTTTGACGGGTCCCTCAAAAGCTGCCTGATGGAAGGAATGAGAACAATAACCTGCTGTCCCACAGCATACTTTTGGGCTCGAGCAATCATGTCATACCAGACCTCTTTCTGCTGTTGGGTTCCTACCAGTTTTTCCTGGTGTTTGGTTCCTCCCAGTTTCTCCTTGGCCAAGCCCATGAGCTCCATGAGTCTTGTCCTGAGGTTTAGGACATATGCCGCAAGAGACTCCTTGTGGGATTCACACTCGCCATCCTACTCATCACAAATCAAATCTGAAGGCTCCCTCACCCTATACCAATACAACAACTCAAAGAGTGAAAAACATGTGGATTCCTGGGGTACTTCTCTGTATGCAAACAGCAGATTCATAGGTTCATAGATGTGCACTAGGCTAATGGCCCTGGAGCACTTACAAGCCTAGCCCAAAAAAATTGCCCAGGCACCGTGTCACCCAATGTTAGTTCACAGTGCCTCTATCCAGTAGGGCAACTGGAGTGATCCCCGAGGGTGAACTTTCTGTTACCCTTCCACTTGTCAAGATTTATTTTGAAGAGGGCCAGTGAGGTGCTCTGCTTGACATGAATGGTAAGCTTATTCCAGAGTATGGACAGTCTTTGGGAGATGAACCTCTCCCTCCAGCATGTTCTGTTAATTGTGGTAATAAGGGTGTGGTCTCTGGAGTGTGTGGCGGGGGGGATTGGGGTTTCTTTAGGTCTAGTATTTAAAGTAGGGCTGGGTCGGACATGGCTTTGTAAGTCAAGCAGAGATCACCTCTAAGTAGACGATAAGAGACTAAAAACAGCTGAAGTTTCTTGAGCCTGTCTGTGTAGGACATGTGTTTAAGGCCTAGGATCCTTTTTGTGAGGTAATTTTGTGGCCTCTCCAGCTGTTGTAGATGTCTGGTCAGGTACATGCCAAATGGAGCATTATATTTGATGACTGGTATAGACAGAGGGATGAGTAGAGAGGGATGATGGCCTCTTTCTTCCTGGATGTGAAACCTTTGGTTATAAGATGTGCCACATAGAAGGACTGTCAGAACACAGTGGTAATGTGGTGGTCAAAGGTGAGGTGGCTGTTGACCTGGGTTCCCAGATCTCTTATGGCTCCTTCAGTGTTCAGTGGGCTCCCATCAATGTGGTAATTTGTGGGAACTGATTTTTTTTCCCAAGGGGAAGATAATGCATTTTTTGGCATTAAGCTTCAGGCCATTGTTCTGACACCAGTCATTGGTCTTTGAGAGGCCCTTTTGTAGGATGTCTGCATCACTTGGGGAATTGATAATGACTCCTAGCTTTCAGTCATCAGTGAACTTGGTCAGCCAGAGTCCTTCTGTATTGGCCTGGACTTCTGAGAAGTAGATACCAAACAGGAGACGGCCCAGGACTGAGCCCTGTGGAACACCACTCATGACTGGTTGACAGTCTGGCATGGAATCTGCAACTTTCACTTTGTGGGTCTTGTCTGTGAGCCAATTTGCAACCCATCTAGTGATGTAAGAATTGATGCCCAGTTTGGTGAGTTTATCAATGATACCTGAGTGGGGAATGGTATCAAAGGCCTTGGCCAGGTCGAGGTAGGCTGTATGTACTGCCTTACCCTCATGCACTGCCTTGGTGACTGCCTCAAAGAAGTCATTCAGGTTCACTAGGCAGGATCTCCCCTTGACAAAGCCAAACTGTGTTAGGTCAAGAGTTTGGAGATTGTCTGTATCTTTGTTAAGCAGGTCCATGATGATGATGATGCACTCCATAGATTTGCATACCAGACTCATCAGGCTAATGTGGCAATAGTTCCCAGGGTCTGTAGTTGCTCCCCCTTTATGGAGTGGGATGACTGTAGCAGTGTGCCATTCATTAGGGACATAGCCTGAGGTAAGGCTGTGATTGAACAGGGCACACAGATGTGGTGCTAGTTCGTTTTGCAGTTCATGTAGGATGCAACCATTGATATTATCAGATCCCATGGATGCTGCATTCTTGGCTTTGGACAATACAGCTTTTACCTGTGCTGCAGAAATGGTGGGTACCAGACTTTCTTCTGGTATTGTGATAGGGTCCTTAGGGGGGAGAGGGGTAAAGCTGGCACTGAATCTGTCAGCTAATATGTTGGCTATATCTGTTGGCTCAGTATAGGAGGTGCCATTGAGCAATAACTCAGAGCAAATCTGGGCATTGCCTTGGAGGTTTTGGATATAGCTATAGAAGGCTTTGTGGTTGTTTTTGGTGTCAGCTGCAATTCTGCCTTCATAGCGGGCATTAAAAGATTTGATAAGGGATCTCAGCTTTTTGGTGAGACTAATAAGGGAGGGTTTCCAGTCTTGTGACTTCATTTTTTTCTGAAAAAGTTTCTTCATTCTGTTGTAGAGTTTATTGACGGCTGTGCTCCACCAGATCGGCTTCCTTTTTTTGGAGGAGAGCGTCTTAATTCTATTTGGTATGGCAAGGTCCATGCATTTGTTTACATGCTCATACAGTACATTGGTGTATGATTCGGCAGTCATGCAGCTATTTTCCATTGGCATGGGTGCCGATAAGTTAGCCACCTCTGTTTTTAGGAGCCCAAAGTGGGCTTTAGAGAATTTTTTCAGGGTGGTCACCTTAGCAGGGTTGAAGGCGAGATGGAGATTTCCATGGTGATCAGTTTGTGGTGGGATTTAACAAAGGAGACATTGACTATAGGTGTGGAACGATGATCTCCCATGTTGGTAACAACAAGGTCGAGGATGTTGCTACCTCTAGAGGGGGTCAGAATGAGCTGGTCCAGGGCATTGGAACTGATAAATTCCAGAAAGCGTTGGGCCTGTACATTGGTACTTCAATAGTTTTCCCATTTGATGGAAGGGTAGTTGAAGTCACCCAGTATGAGAGTATTGGGTTGGACCTTGATATATTCCAGGGTACTTAGGAACTTGGAGTGAGAGTCTAGGGACATGTTTGCAGTTCTATAGTAGGCTATGACTTGTATTGCCATCCTACCCAGTGTTAGTTTTACCTGAAGTATCTCGGATGCATTATGCTGGGCTATCAGTCTAGAAGTGTGCATATCCTTTAAGAATATGGAGACACCACCATCTTTGAAGCTTCCAGCCATATTCTGGGGCTGAAAGGTATGGAATGAGTTGTAGCCTGGCAGTGCAGGGGTGCTTTCTGCCTCTTTAAACGAGGTCTCAGTTACAGCACAGATGTTTACATTCACCATTTTGAGGAGAGCTTCAAGTGAGTGCATCTTGAGATTTAGATTTCTAGTATTAAGCAGCATGACCCTCAGATTGCTATATATAAATATATATATATACAGAGCGAGAGATTAGATATAGATATATTATAGATATAGATGTATAGATATATAGATATAGACACACACACACACACACACACACACACACACACACACACACACACACACACACACACTTGGAGAGAGAAATGAGAGAGAGATAAAATGCATTCACACAGACAAAAAATGCTTTGTTGCAGCAAATCATGAGACAGTAGAAATCCAAATACAATTCTGTTCACTCTGTACATTTGGATTATTTCACACACATATATAGTTTATAATGAAACAAGATTTACAAATATCAGTCCTTTTCATTAACTTTCTTAGATTTTTCACATGCAGGCAGAACCATAGCTAGTTTATCTGATAGCCTGTAGAGGTTGAGTTGATTAAAGAACAAAGCAAAGCAAAACAAAAAAAAAACAGTCCACTCCTGTACCTGTAGAAAACTGCTTACTACAGTTGCTACACACTCACCACCCACACACACTTAGGGCTTTGGCTCGACAGCTGTGACTGTTACTTTAGTATCAGCATTCAAGTATGAAGCTGCAATATCCTTGCAGCTTGATAAATCATTGACCCATTGATCAGGCTTGACAGGTCCAATCATGCCCCCTAACAACTTGCACACAAGGCAGCTACCCCCTTTTCCCTACCCTAGTAATAGCTCAGCATGCAGGGTTTGTAGTAAAACAGAATTTACAACCGTCAGTCAATTTTACTAAGCTTTACCCCTTAGCTTCCTTGCAAGCCAGTTGTTTTACCCACATACATCAGGGACATCTTATTCCCTGGCAAACAGATAACCTTCTTGAGACTCCTATACTCTTATGTTATAGTACACTTTATTTCTCTTCACTTACAAAAAGTCCTAATTTTCTGTAGTGGAAGCCAGCACAAGTTCTTTATTTCTAGGTTTGAATTCTCCGAAAGCAGCACTATTATTGCGATTCCTGGGCTATCTCAATAAGTTCTATTGTTATAGTCTTTACTGATCTTAAACCTATCCTGCAGATGTGAAAATGCTCCAGCATGCAGTTAAATGGGATGTTTTGCTCCTGTCATGTTACCTTTCCTATATTTACCAGGCCCTGGTGATACCTGTCATACAGCAGTTCAGGTGGTATGTATACGTTTAAAGCAAAGAGCACTTCTTTTACAGCAAAAAGAAGATATGAAAGCAGTTGGTCTAAATTTCTTCCATCCACTTCTATAGCCTTCCATAACAAATGTATAAGTTATATTAATACACTCATCTTAGTCATCTCTCTTTTTTTTCAAAATTGATAACGTTCAAGCATTAATATGAACCTGAATGGGTGTGTTGTTAAATAAGAATATGATGGGGAACTTGTAACCTTGAAAAAAACTTTTTTTTTTGCAGTGGAGCTTGCATCGATTTTTTATAGGAGTTTTGCTTTAGGAAATGTTGTTGCTTGATTCATAATTATTAGTGTTTACTAGCTGAGCTTAAATGTTACAATTTGACCCACACTGAGCATTGCTATATGCTGAAATGGGACACCCAAGATGGGCAAAGGTATCAGTGGTTTTAAAACCTAGACCAGGGTGCTATCCTTTAACACTGTGGGCCAGCTTCACAAAGTTTCTCTGTATCATTCATATTATTGGGCCAGTAAAATCTACCTAAAATCCTAGCTTTTGTTTTATCACTCCTAAACGACCACCTGATGTGGCTATAGCCTATCTTCATTACATGTGTTGTAAAAGATAATGGAACTAATAACTAGCTCAGTATCTGCTCTTTATATTTAGCTTCCCTGTAGATCAGGTCATTTCTTAACTTAAAATATGTGTATGAATTAGCCCTGGAGCACACAGGGATAACTCCATTACTGCAGCTCAGATGTTTTATTAGTGGCATGGGTGCTGGAGTGGCTGCAGGGGGAGGAGGGGATTGAGTGGCCCAGGTGACCTGAGTTTCAATAGAGGTTCAGGAACTTGATGGTACAGACTGGGAGAATAGGTGTGCCTGATGTGTGGGTGAGGGGGTAGGGCCCATCCAGCTCAGGCCATCGCTCCCAACATGATCACTGCAGGAGGGTTAGGATGGTGCCATAAGGGTGTTGGCTAGCACTGACATGATGTGATCTTGAACTTCCAACCAATGGTGGTTGCTCCTAGTGGCTATATGAAGCAGCACACATGAACTGAGAAATGTTGGTTTTCTGTGGAAAAATGCAACTTTTCATATCACCACCTATTGAGAAGGGATTATGTCTTACAAAAGAAAATAAGTTATTGTCAGGATGTCAGCTAGAGCAGCAAACACTGCCAATGTCTGCCTGGATGAATGTCCCTTTGAACATCTGTCACCCAGTGAGATCTGAGAGGAAGTTTTCACGCCTGAGAAACTAATGGATTTGAAACCAATAATGGTGGTTTTGGTAGTCAACAAGGCAGAGGAGAAAAAGTACATAAACAATAAAAATAAAAAAAACACCAGTTCCTTAAGACAAAATAGCACCACAGATAGTTTCCTTACTGATTCTAAGCATAAGGTAGTAGTCCCTCCTTTGCATCCTACTAATACATCTTATTGGACTAAAGTCTTATTTATTTATTTTTTTAGGATACTGCAGCAGGCTACAGCAGTATTTAGTCACAAAGTGGCTCTTGAGGTAATGATAGAAACAATGCCTCTCTAGTGTTCTGTGCAAGTTTATGAAAATAATCATTATGGAATTATTTCAAGGGGCTGCAGGTCATCTGTTTCTTCTGGATATAAATGAATATGGCTTTTATAATGATAGAACTTGCTTATGGAACATGCTTACCTTTGTTGAAGGCGGTCACATACCCTGCTATATCTTGTCAAGTCATTTGAATCAACCCACATAAAGAAATTATAAAATTTAGTAAAGCTTGATGTTAATATTTAGGGGATACATTGGGATTGAAAACTTGTCAAGAATGAGATCTCATCTATTTGTATGGGTGTTGGTAAACTGTCTATACTAATTAAATGTATATTATACCATGACCCCCCCAAAACGTGCACGCTGATTGGCCAGCGTGCACGTTGTAAATTGAGTTATACTAATGGAAAAAGGTCCGGTCGCCCGGACTTTTTTCCATTAGTATAACTTTTTTAAACACTGTCTCGCTATGTTAAATGGGTTTAACATGGCGAGACATTTAAAATAAGCAACGGAGATCTCCGTTTATTTTAAACTGTCTCGCTATGTTAAACCCATTTAACATAGCGACAATGTTAAAAAAACGGAGAAAGCAAGATCTCCGTTGCTTTTTATGTCTCGCTATGTTAAATGAGTTTAACATAGCGAGACAGTTTTAAAATAAGCAAACGAGATGTCCGTTGCTTATTTTAAAACTGTCTCGCTATGTTAAACTCATTTAACATAGCGAGACACTAAAAAAAAGCAACGGAGATCTTGCTTTCTCCGTTGCTTTTGCCCACAGCTCTGATGTACTGCGCAGGCGTGCAGTACATCAGAACTGCCGTGGATGCCAGACATCTGCGGAAGGGCAGTAAACAGGCATTATACTATGCCATTATTTAAGAAAAGTAACAGTTTCTTTTCTTAAATAATGTCATGATAATAGCAATAACCACTTGGGTGTGGGTAATGCTAAATTTACCCACGGTTGGCTGTTTGGTCCTCGCCCGGGACCAAACCACGCCAACCGTGGGTAAATTTAGCATTACCCACACCCAGGCATGGGTTATTGCTATATTAGAATGCCACATAGCTTCATAATAAAAGCCATTTATTTTTCACATTTTTTTTTGTTTCTGACATACTAACAGAAACTGAAAGTTCTTGTTTCAGTAGGTCTGTAAGTCTGCATCAACTGAGAACTAGTAATTGCTGCCTTCTCACTCTCAAATGCAGTCATTCTTCTTACATGTACCTTTTTTGGTAAATACACCACATTTACAAGAGAAGAAAATGTAAACTAAGCACATCATAATATTATAAGATAAAACAGCTTCATCAAACCATTCCATCATTCAACATAACATGACTGTATTTAACTAAACAAACATCATTAGATATTAGCTCATCAGTTAATTTCACCATCAGTTCTCTGCAAACCAATCTTCAAAAGCTGAAATACTTGTAAATTCCAAAAGTTAAAACAGTCCTTGGTCTCTGTTAAAACACTCCCATGACCTCAAATCATTAGGATGTTCAGATTTTAGGACCTTTCCAATGTGTTGCAATGAGAGATCTAATAACAATGCCCAACATATAAATCCATCCACATTGAAGCTTAGTTAACTTAAAGAAAATATGATGAACATGATGGCATGATAATTTTGGTTTTATCAGCAGGAAGTTACACCTTCAAAATCTTTGACCTAACATTTCCATTGCTTTCCGCAGCTTCTGGACTACTGAGTAAGATATCTGAGTTGTGCTCAAATTAAGTGCTAAATTTTACTTCCTCTATATTTTTTTCTATACTGTGTTTAGGGGTCCAGTAACCTCCTAGTGTATACATAACCATTCTCCCTAAGTAATATGCAAATGGTTTTAGAATTGCATTACCTAACATATAGTGCAATTCAACATTTGCTAGGTTTGGCCCTTAGAAGTACCCCATCCATCTGATGATCTGATAATACATGGCAGCTCTCCCTTCATAACTGAATACCTCATGTACAATAAGAAGCCGTAATAACTTTATATTGTAAGTTACAATGTGATGTAACTCTAACAAAGAAAACTATTTGTCCCTAAAACCACTTACACATCCAGTCACTTATTTGCAAATACATCTAATGGTCACAGGTAAATAGCAAAAAATCTTTTTTTTTTTTCTTAAGTGAACAAATGTTGCTATCACTTCCCTTTATATTTTTATGAGACCCATAAGGGGTCTAATACCTGGTTCTTCCCAGTCTCTCTAATTAATGCTACTGCCCTTGATTCTCAGTAATGAGTACCCCGCAATATAGTGTCTAGAACCTACGTTTGCATTAGACTCGTTGCCATCTTAGGATTTGTTGGAATATTGCATTATTTAAGCTATGCCACCTCCATAATGATGTACAAGGCAATCATTATACTATTCGTGTGCACCAATCTCCTTAGCCCTTAAATGTCTACCTTCTTAGGTTGTGTCATACAGGCAGCTATTTGGTCTTGTCTTCCCAGGCCTGGTGCAATAAAAAGGTGTCAGCATAGTCGGAAAAACATGAATATCTCAAACAACATTCCCTACCTGCAGATAATAAAATGTTATTTAATAGTTTTTCCTAATTTTCACCATTGACTTCTCTATTACCTTGTAACTGTTACCCTACCCAACAATGAAAAACTCACTTTCTGCCAAATATAAACTCAATTAAACATGGCTGCTGGAAGTTTAAGGAGAGCGTTTTTCAAGGGAAGTGGTGAGCTGCAATACCTTAATACTTAGGTGGCTGAGAAATCTAGATGAAATATTCCATAAGCCCTTACTTTGCAGTTTGTTAGCCTCATTAATGTGTGGAAAGAATGCCATTTTCCCTTTGTTTACCATCAAACCAAACAACAGAGGAAGCATTTCTAAGTAGGTCATAAACCCCCTTGGGATCTGTCACTGGAGCTTGAGACAGGAGTAGACATTTCTCTGCAAAAAATATCTATCACCTGTAATCCAACCATGGGTATTACAAATATAAGATTACCTACTGCAAGTAAAAACGGGGTAGGGAGGTGGGGGTATTGGACAGCATTGTTTGGTTGGTTTCCCAAGTTAATAAGTTTCTGATAACAGATTATTAGTTGCCATTGCAGGCTTATGGCATATAAACTTCAACTAACTTGTCATATCTTGTGGTATTCTGTAGGCTGTCATGACCTGTCAGAGGGAGACCCAATGAATAGAATCAAAGACATTTTAAAAAACCACAAAGATCACAACCACTGGATCTGTCTCTGACTGTTGACTTGCATCATGGAAATTAGCTTGCACGCATGGTATGCACTGCTCTGACAAGTTAGAAATCTAGCTGCTGTATTTGACATCTGCTTTTGTAGAAGTTAGTTTATTCTTGAAGTAAGAATAGGTTATTATATGTACATAATGTACACATATAATGTAATTATATATAGAATAATATAATTATATGTAATATAATACATCTATCTTCAAGAGTGAGGCAAGTTTGTAATTCTATACCTTTATCCCAGGTGTCTAAAATTTATAAGCACATTAGTGAAAGGCAAAAGAACCTTTGGATTACATATCCTGAAATACCTTACACAGGGTTGGCCAACGTCTTGCCCAAGTTCACAGTACAGCTCCATACACTTGCTTTGTGACCCTGGTGCCTTATTGCTTTGTAGGTCCTTAATTGCAGAAATTACCACCTGCCATGCTATGGATGCCTCCAAAATCTCATCCTGCTCTTTATGCAGTTGTGGCAGATGAACCTCACATAAGAAAGCCCCCGTTTTCTGCTCCCACTCTCTAGTGGTCACAATATGATTTGAGTAAAGCTCTTTTTAATAGTTCTGGGAGAGAAAATGAATGTCTTTCAAGTTACTGATAACTTAATAGATTTTCTATCCCTTAACTGACTTATTCTGCATTGCACATTTCTCTTTCTAAAATACCATGCTAGTGAGCTATGGAGTTTGCTTCTCCATAGCCTTGTGTCTTACAGCTAGCTTTTCCAGGTAAATGTTACTCAACCCTCCTTTTGCAATAGCCTACCTGTTATGGGCCTACTGTGGTTCACCTGGTATTCCCTTACCAGTTGTTTGTCCCAATACTATGCTTGAATAAAATGATCTTTCTTAACACTCTTACATACAGGAAATATAAAAAGCTTTCATAACTCTCACCATATTACTGGAAGCATACAGATTCTGTGGTTAGCGTGGATAAGCTCTCTCAAGCCTTCTTAAAAACATTTTTTTGCTTGCCTTATCCTGGAAATCAGAGGAGCTGCACTCCAAGATCTGACCTTCCCCATCTGAATATAATCACTGCTTGGTTCATACCTCAACTTAAGGTGGTGCCTGTCATACTGATCTTCCATTCTGAACCCCAGTTCCCAAGATATATATTTAATCTCCTACCTTAATCAATAGTGGAAAACAAAAGGGTGTATCCTACAGCATGCACCAGATTTTCCTTCCAAAAGTCTCTCTAGTCCATCTCTTTAATAAATCTGCTTAAAATCTTTGGAGCTTTAAAGTGCTTTTCTGCCTTCGGCAATGCAATTGAGAAATGTTCATAATTTCCCTGTCAGAGATATAACCTTGCTAATGTTAATCTAATGAGTGTCTAAAAGTATGTAAAAATGTATATATATATATATATATATATATATATATATATTATATATATATATTTATATATATTATATATATATATATATATATATATATATATATATATATATATATATATATATATATATTTATATATATATGTATATATATATATATATATATATATATATATACATATATATATATATGGGTCTACTTTATTTCACTGAAAGCACACTTCACCGAAACTCATTTCATTGAAAATCAGTTGTCTGAGCACAATTCACAGAAAGCTCACTTCACTAAAAACTAATTTGACTGAAACTCATTTAGTTGAAGGGTATATGCCCTATTCACTGTAGTGCAATCCTGAGTTATATATATATATATATATATATATATATATATATATATATATATATATATATATATATATATATAGTAAGGGGGCTGTGGGGGGCTGAGGGAGTGGGGGGCATAGCCCCCCACATAATATGGGTATATATTATCTGCTGGAAAGAGTTATTCATTCAACTTGTAAGTATCTATGTCTATGGTTTCCAAATAAAAATAGGTAGAGAGCTATGCCCCCCACCCCCAATGTGGGGGGGTCTTCCCCCCCTTACTATATATACTAACTCCAGGATCGCACTACAGTGGAGAACAGGGCATATGCCTTTCAACGAAATAAGTTTCAGTCAAATGAGTTTTTAGTGAAGTGAGCTTTCAGTGAATTGTGCTCAGGCAACTGATTTTCAGTGGAATGAGTTTTCAATGAAATGAGTTTCAGTAAAGTGTGTTTTCAGTGAAACAAAGTAGACGAATATACATATAAAAGAATGCATCCCTTAGTAGCCGTGCTGCTGGGTAAACTCCAAGCAAGTTGTCACAGGCTACCCCGGGTTATTTACCTAACTGCATCAGGAACACTTAGCTCTGAGTAGAAATCTGCTGGTGAAAGGCATTAAATGTCAATAAGATAACTAATGAAAATTTGCTGCCTTTTAAACCTCAAGTCCCATGCTTTTTCTGCTTATGTAAATTAATATCACTTTTACCCCGGACCATGGAAGTGTTAACAGTTGAAAATACAGGTAATGGCATTTTACTTTCAGTCATTTTTATGGAGAACAGTCCATACTTCCTAGATCATCATCTGCCAACTTCTCAAACATAATTTTCCAAATACATGCATGAAGGAAACAGCTTCCTCAATGGTGACTTCATGGGCAGGACCTCATCGGTGACTCCTTGCTAACCTTAATTTTTTTTTTCAGTTCAGTCCTGTACTGGACCCCAGAGTATGAGTTTAAAGAAATAGCTGCAGACTTGCTTGGTTGTTGCTGACTCCCCTTTTCCCATATTGTTCTTCTCTAGATTCTTTTCCTCAATAAGTATTCTTTGAGACATTCTCAAATCTTTTAGCTATAAGCAGTGCCTATAGGAAAAATGTGTCTGCATTGTGTGGCAATATTTTCAAATGGTTCCACTGAATGCAAAAGCTTTCCCTCTTTTGTTTTTCTAAGCATTATTTCCTTATCCTTGAAGCTCAGAAGTTTGAGTATGATTTGCCAAGGAAATTTGTCTGAAGGTGTTGATGAGTGCAGGGTGTGGTGCACACCTTCGCTAACACTAGGCTCCCAGGGATGTTTAATTCCCACACCTGCTGTGGGAGTGGTGCACCTTCTTTAACACTAGGCCCCCAGTGAAGTTTAATCCCCACACCTTCTGTGGGAGTGATGCACCTTCTCTAACACTAGGTCCCCAGCGAAGTTTACTTCCCACACCTTCTGTGGGAATGGTGCACCTTTTCTAACACTAGGCTCCCAAGGAAGTTTAATTCCCACACCTTCTGTGGGAGTGGTGCACTTTCTCTAACACTAGGCCCCCAGGGAAGTTTAATTCCCACACATTCTTTAAGGCTTCCTGAAGAAAGGCAGCAGATTCTCTACAATCTGTTCTCTTTCCACACTCCTTAGGCCCTGTCTCCTGCTGTGAGTTCTGAATCCTCCAAATGTGTCCACAGGACCCTCTTATCTACATGATGCTATCCGACTGTACAGCTGGTACTCAATAACCGATTTACATGGTTATATATTTCATTTCTCATATCTAAAACCCATTTGGACACTAATTCCAGTGAGATTTTTTAACATCTGCATTTTCTTTTTTTAATGAGTCAGGCCTCCTGCACCAGGTGAGTAAATGCTTAGCTTTGTTCATTTTGATCTCAGGTAGTAGTGAAAGGATGACTGCAGGTGGCATATTTAACACCATCACCGGCTTCTTTTTTCACCTTTCCATCAATATCTTTAAACTCAATATTTAAAATAAACAGCAAACTTGACTCCTGTACTGCTTCCCTATTAGGGACAGACAGATGCACCAATGCCTTATTGACACAGGATTAGTCCACTGACTACCAAGTGGTCTCAGGACTTCATAACAAATAGAACCTTGTCAGAAAAATATTTATTTTTATATATGTCTAATGCTTATTAGAAGCTAAAAGGGTTAACACATTTTTATTTTATGTACAAGCTTAATTTTGTATGAAATTATAAGATGATTTTTTAAACCACAGTATGCTTTTTGAAACTGCAAGGTGCACCCTGACCTAATATTTGCTAGCACAGCAAAATTTATGTTTATGCCTTTTTGGAAATGTACTGAGAAGCAGGTGATTATCTGTTAGGTCAGGAAAATGTATGAATAGTGTATGAATAGAACAATACTGTTTTTTTTAACATGATTGAATATGAACAATCAGCTCTGTTTGTGTTATGAGAACATGCACAGCTGCGGAAAAAAAGAGATACATGAAACAAAAGACTGCTTGAAGAATCTGTACTTGCTTTGTGCTCGAATTAGCTATAGTACCTTGGATGGTAACATAACATAGTGGGAAGTTGTATTTAACCGGTGGTCACCAAGGCCACTTTGTTTTTTTTAGGAAGTTTTTCATAAAATTGATAGTGCAAGCAGAAAATTATGGACAAACAGCTACTATGTAATGATGATGTTAAAACTTGTGATCTGCTACGTCAGCTTGGTAGGCAATGTCCTATTAGAAAATGTATAAAAATATCTGCACTTTTTGATTTTAGTTAGACAAACTCTGTATTAGCACGTTTTTGTCTCCTTGCTGCAAGATTAAAGTGCCTTAACCTGAACCTGCCGTGTATTGATTATTTTTAAAGTTTATTTTTCCTTTGACAAACCTATTGAGTGAAAATTGATTCTTCCTTCTTCAAATCAGGTAACATTTCCTCTGGTGTTCTCCAAGGTTTCAATTGAGTCCATCTGCTGTTCTCCATCTTTATTAATAAGCTCCCTTTGGACTTGCATGAACTACATCTCCTGCTATATGTTGACAATATGGTTATCTATAGGTCTAGTTCAAATCTTCTTTATGTAACATTTGGCTAGACCAGTCACTTAACTTTCAAGATCTTTCATATTATTATACTTTTATAAACATTGAATTGACTTAACCTATTGTTGTTACACTGTCTCTATTACTTGTATTTTTCTTGCATATTTGCTTATTCTTCATGATGAGTGTGATGTTAGTCATGCTTGACCAGTGCTCTATCCTTGTAAACAGATGGAAGTAAATAAAGAAAAAGGATAGTATTTAAGCCAACTTAACAATGTACTTTGGATGTTCAACTCTGGAGCCTCTTTTAGAAACACACGTCCCATTATTGGTAGGTTCTTCTTCTGGGTTGGAGAAAATCTGCTGGTGAAGTTAATATCTTGGCACTGAGTAAATGACTGTAACATTATCACTTGAGAAGCAAGTATGGTTACTGCAGTACTAAGAGTATCCTTCAGTGGTAACCTTATGGTACAAAATGTTGTTACAAGTCATTCGAGAGAATTCATTATACTCTCGTACACCTAACATGTCTAGACAGTCAGACAGTATAATACTCCCATCTGTAGTTTACAGACATAGTTCTGATTAGCTAGAGAATGTGCAATATACCTCTCAAACTCTTAAAGCAAGACATCTGGATAAAGCCTGGCAGAATGGAGGTACAAAGGCCCAAAAATAGGGACAGAGTTTAAATATTGCTCTTATAAACTTAGAAAGTTGCTAAAGTAACAGGGTTTGTGTAAACATACATTTTCTGAGGTATCTGAAGTCTAACATTCAAATGTATGTCATTATCTGGTGACTTCAATCCTCAGATCAACCCAGTGATTTGTCAGAAAACCACAAATTTTATGAGGAACAGATGAAAAATATGAGTCAAAAATCTGGACATTCTGCAAAAATCTGGATAGTTGAGAGGTATAATTTATATTTCCCACTAAGAGGACTGAAGAATGCCATGGTGGTGCAGTGGTAGCATTGTCACCTCACAGCAAGAGGTTCTCCCATTCGATTCAAGGCTGGAGCGCCTTCTCTGTGGAGTCTGCATGTCCTCCCCATGGTCAAGTGGTGTTCGAAAGACATGCATAGTGTGTGCCTTCATTGAAGGTTGGGAACATGTCGGCTGCATACAAGCAACCTAAAATGCTGACTAGTACAGCCTGCCTCTAATAGTAATCTCTCCTGTCAGTGTCCGTGGATACTGAAATGTATGCAAAGCATACAAGACAGTTTTGCGAACACCAAAATAAAAAGTAAACACAAAGGTACGTAGCTGAATACTGAGTCCCCGTCCCTTGAACAAATGACATTTAAAACCCCGTGCCCATATTCCATTGTAGTGTCGATAGTTATACCAAGTGGAAGTGAAACACATCGTGTTAGCGCGCCGCCAATTGCTAAGCCTAGCCCAATGATTAGGGTTACCACCTGTCCCACATTGTGAGGGACAGTCCCCCTCTAGGCAGTTGTGTCCATACCAAAACCATTATAAATGTCAAATGTCCTGCGATTGTAGGACATAATTATGTCCCATATTTTATGTAATAGTCCCATACAATACTTATTTCCAAGCAAGTAAACAAAACAGAATAAGCACCTAAACTGCTACAACAATAAGCTTGCATTTAGGCATAAAACTAAAGTACTATCCTTTGTACTGACCGTGGGTATGTGTTGGCCTGTAAAATCTGATGTGTGTTCCGAAAATGTCCCATCTTGGTCATATGAAAAGGTGGCAACCCTACCAATGGTCAGAGCATTCGCCTAATATTTGCCCATTCGTGGTCCAAGTCATCCTTGTCAGGACGAACCAAAGATGAACGGATATTACCCAGGTCTACCTACCATGTCATGAAAGATAAGTATTTGCGTGTACCTATGTGCGTGAAGTACAGCATGTGGAAGATCAAAAATGCTAGGGTAGTCCTCACAACCATATTGATACCAGAGATATGTAGTGTACGCAGTGTGTTCTGTTGACTGTGCCATGGGCCATCAACCAGAGAAGGGATGTTTGGTGTTTGTGGAATATGGGGGTGGGGAGTGACGAGTAATGTAATAATTTGCCAAGGGGAGACGGGGTTGGATGCACAGTAGGTGAACTGGAGGTGTACGAGGGAGCAGTGGGTGAATCAGAAAGAAAACCAAAGGAAAAACATTCATATCCGCAATACAACCTGACAGGTCATACTGTAGAACACAATCCCACAAATATATGAACATTAAAATGTGCGATACACATGTAAGGAAACGTTACCGGCACATACCCACATAATGGTCTGGCCTGAACTGAGCCATCCAACCCCAACACACCTGGATACATAATTGAATACCCATCATCCCCTCCACAGCATACCACCCCCCCTTCCTGAACGTCCACCAAAACCACCCATACTCAGGCTGCTAGCTTGGCACAGCTATATCTGCACATAGTGACCCCTACTCATATCTAGTAGGCAGTCTCACCCTAGGCAGTCTCAGGATTGCAAACTATGTATCCCTTGCATGTATAACCCTACCTCATTTTCATAAATCCAAAAGAATCGAAGTCATCGGTCCCCACAATTTTTGAATATCCCTCATGGGATAAGTATCTGTTCTAAACATTAAACTTGGTGTCACGACATGATGTCCAGTCCTGTAGACATCTGGACCCAAGTTGTATGAGCAGTAGTTGTCCACAAGACTGCTTAGCCTCCAGCCGGTCCTGTAGAACCTACGACCCGGGATTAAACACCTGACCATGATGCAAGTCTCCCCACGTGCATTATCGGGAATATATACCTTACACATTCGCATAGTGGCAGTCCGATATAGGGTGATTAAGGTGCTTTAAAGCAGACGTAAGTAGGGTTACCACCTATCCCACTTTGCGAGGGAGTGTCCCTTTTTGGGCAGTTGTGTCCTGACCAAAAATAATACAATGGCAAATGTCCTGTGATTGTAGGAAATAATTATGTCTCATATTTCATGTAACAGTTGCATAAAACAGTTATTTCTGTATGCAAAATACTTAAATGTTACAAGAAACAGAATAAGCAATTAAGCTACTACAAGAATAAGCTTTCATTTAGGCAAATAAGTAAAGTTCTAACCTTTGTACTGACCGTGGGTATGTGTCGGCCTGCAAAATCTAAAATCTGTCCTGAAAATGCCCCACTTTGGCCATTTGAAAAGGTGGCAACCCTAGACATAAGCGGGTATGCAAGTGTGTATGCGCGACGGTAAGTGGCGGTGATTCAACGGTATGGGAAATGTAAATAAGCATGTAGGTGTATATGCATGTGTATGTACAGACCAATACATATATATATATATATATATACATATATATATATATATATATATATATATATGTATATATATATATATATATATATATATATGTATATATATATGTAAATATGAAGAATGAACATGGTCACAATATAGCAGTCATAACGAATGTGAAGGGAAACAGCAGCAGAACCCCAGTAATGTTTAGTTCTGTTATATATCAGGATGGCCAGAGGTGAGCACACCTCTGCATCCCCAACCACAGGTAGGACGCTAAAAGTGAAACTAACGATGTCCCCGTGCTGACTTTCATCTAGATACAGGGCAGTCCCGGTCCCCAGTTGGACAAGCCTAAACCTGGATGACCACATGAACACCTTGACAATCAAATACACGTATGTGCCAGGACTATAGGATTTGGAGGTCTGAATATACTTTGAGTGAGTCAACATGCGGCAAGGGTCCAGAGCAGTAGGGAATGGCGCATGTGTAGTAGTGCGGTTTTCCCAACAGGAAAATGGATGCCTGCTGTGTTAGTGAAGTGTTGAGTCATGTGTTTGGGTAACTATGACCCATGGGTATACATATAAATGAAGCAGAACACCAATAGTGTAGTGATTAGAGCATCCGACTATCGAGCAGACATTGCCGTTTCGACTGCAGCACATACCATTTATGATGCATAACCGTATACAAGCATATCTTGCTAATTTTATGCTGTATAATGATATGATACCAATTGAATGTGAACTGGGGTGACGTATCACAGTAAGAATGTAGACGGATTTTGTGTGACGTGAATCGGCGGTTAAATGGAAAACCACAGCTGAAAAGTGTTGTACTCACCCTTTGTCCAACGGCCATTGTTCCGCCCAGCAACACAGTATACCATGTCGGCCAGGCCTGACGCCAGGACCCTACACATCACAATCAATGTGATTTACCACTAAGCCACGGCAGTTATTCCTAACTATGATGATATCACAAACATAGCAGACAGCACAGTCATTCAACAGTATGATCAAAGTAATTAAATCATATAGATGTGTATGCATGCATACATACATACACACACACACACACACACATATATATATATATATATATATATATATATATATATATATATATATATATATATATATTTATATATATATATATATATATATATATATATATATATATATATATATATACATATATGTACATATAGGGTAACCATCTGTCCCACTTTGCAAGGGACAGTCCCTCTTTGGCTAGTTGTGTCATGTACACTTAGTGTCAAATGGTAGATGTCCTGAGATTTAATGACAAAAATATGTCCTATATTTATGTAATAGTTGTATAAAACAGTTATTCTGTATCTGAAACACCTAAACGTCATAAGAAACTGAATAAGCAACAAAAATGCTACAAGAATAAGCTGTCAATTAGGCATAAAAGTAAGGTCCTGTCCTTTATACTGGCTGTGGGTATGTGTCGGCCAGCAAAATCTTGATGTTTGTAACAAATAAGTCCCACTTTGGCCATTTGAAAGGGTGGCAATTATATATATATATATATATATATATATATATATATATATATATATATATATATATATACACACATGGGAACAAGAAAGCAATCATAACCAATGCGAAGGAATATAGCTGGCCAGAGGTGGTCAAAATCCCTGCGTCTCTAACCACAGGTAGGATGCTAACAGTGGGAGTAACCTTGTCCACGTGCAAAATCTGACTTTCAAACGGGTACAGGGCTGTTCCAGTCCCCAGTCGGACAAGCCTAAACCCAGATGACACACGTATGTGCCAGGACTATAGGCTTTGGAGGTCTGAATATCCTCAGAGTGAGTCAACATGCGGCACGGGTCCAGAGCAGTAGGAAATAGGGAATGGTGCATGTGTAGTAGTGCGGTTTTCCCAGCAGAAAAATGGATGCCTGCTGTGTAAGTGAAGTGTTGAGGCGTGTGTTCGGGTAACTATGAACCATGGGTATACATATAAATGAAGCAGAACACCAATAGTGTAGTGATTAGAGCATCCGCCTAACGAAAAGGCATTCACGGTTCAATTCGACTATAGCACATATCATTTTTCATGTGGAATGAATGTCGCTCTGCTGTAAAACCGACATTTAAACATGTAAAAGTGAACATGTGTATCGCGTGGTACTATTAACCAGATCCTTTCAATCAAAGTGGTACTGTCATAATGAATAAGGCACAAGTAAGCACAAATAAGCGGCAGTAAACATATGTAATGCAAACTAAGCATAGGCGAGTGCACCTGCGTGGGTGTAAGTAGCTCCCAGCATAGGAAATATATGTTTGTATGTACAGATGTAATATATATATATATATATATATATATATATATATATATATATATCTATACACACACACACACATATATATGTGTATATAGATATATATCTACATACATGAAATATATATATATATATATATATATATATATATATATATATATATATATATATGAAGAATGAATGTTGTAACAATAAAGCATACACAAGGGATGTGAAGGGAATCAAGAGCAATTATGGTATTATATAGTGCTTTCAGCGTATGTCATAAAAAGTTGCCCAGGAGTGAGCAGAGCATCGCTACTCACACCACAGGCAGGGTTTTACCAGTGGGAGTAACATCGTTGAATTGCTAAGTCTACTTTACACACAGACGGAATGTAGTCCATGCTGGGACCACCAAAAATTGTAAAGCGCAAATGGCCATATTCCATAACCCCAGGAAAGGCACGTATGTGCAAATATACATGGTGGGAAACCCTGTGAATACACGAGGTGGGACAAAATGTGTGTAGGGCCCCAAACGCTCTGGAGAGGGCAATGTGTAAAGGTGTGTCATGGCTGCGATAACAAGTGGATAATGGATGTTACGCATGTAAATTCAACACGGGTGGGGTGGAGGAACTATGGGTATGCAATTATGGATCCAGGCGTGCCAGGGTTGGATGGCCTCGTTCTAATGGACCACCCCGTGGAGGTCAGCTAGTTCGTAATAGGTATATATGCATACACACATGCAGACAACAATATGTTGAAGTACATTCTCTGTAACACATGCATTCCATTTGTTGACATAAATGATAGGAATGTGCACATACAAACATTGGCAGTAGATGGAATAATAGGCTGTGCAGAAGAGGGACGGGTCGAATCACACTGTATCACATTCCAGTTACCATCGGTAATCCATACATGAACATATTGCGACATCTGTCCACTGTATAACGTGCTAAATACCGATTACAAGATAACTGGAATGAAGTGTTGGTGTAATAATGAATAAGGCACTAGTATGCTGGTGAAACATATATAAACACCATTACGCACCATTACACGCACACACAAATATATATATATATATATATATATATATATATATATATATATATATATATATATATATATATATATACAGCAAGATATGAATATACATGTATACATATATATGCAGATATATCTGTATATATTAATGTAAATAGATATATATATATGTTACAGTAAATATACACATGTATAGATGCAGGTTATGTTACAGCAGTTATGGGTAACATATGTTCAGACCGGGCATATGTTGGTGGGAGGTTCAATAAACAAACGTCTACCTCCCATCCCCCCCAACTAGGCCGGTGAGACATACAGACACGCAATAAAGGTAAATACACCTCTGCTTCCCAGACCACCAGCAGGAAACTACCAGTGGGAGAGATATACAAGGTCTACACTTTAAACATGGACAGCAACGTCCCTTGTGGGACACCAAAAATGTTGTTCTTCCAGCCAAGGCCAGTAAAGATTGCTGCGACCAGGATGTAGCTGTACACACAACAGTAGGTTGTGCAAGCCTGATAACACATGGGTTGACACAATGTATGACATGTGTCCCGACACAGGGAGAGTGGGCAGTGTGTAGGGGTGTGTTCATACCCCAGCTGTGCCCACAGTAAGGATGAGTGCTGTAGAGGAATGGCAGGTAGGGGAATTATGGGTATGCGATTATGGGCCTAGGCGTGCAGGTGTTGGCTGGCAGAGATGTATTAGGACTGCCCCATGGATGTAAGTAATATTCTGATGTGGGTATAGCAGATGCCCATACCTCCCAAAACTTAAGAGCACATCTACTGGATAGTCTGTAAACCATTGGGGGAACACATAGGGACCATATCATTGAACTGTCCCCGATTACCAGGGACGTCCATGATTACGAATCAGAATCTAACACAGTCCCAACTAAACCCTCCTAGAACTAGTGATATTAGGAGGAAAGGTGGCAGAATACACATAATGAATAATGACAACATGTTGTTGTTTGTCTTTTGGCTTTTTCCCGGTAAGGGGTCTCCACAGCGGAACTCCGGTCCACTAATGATTGGCAGTATATTTTTTTACGAAATGCCGAGGTGCCAGCTCGATGCCCAACCTTCAACGAAGGCACTCCCATTTATGCACACATGTCTTTCGAACGCTGCCCACCTGCAGGAGGACATGCAGACTCCACACAGAAAGCACTCCCAAGCTAAGCTGCGAATCGAATGGGAGAGCCTCTTGCTGTGAGGTAACATTGCTACCGCTGTACCACCGTGGCTTTCGAATAATGACAATATGTAAGAGTCATAAACAGCATGTAACTCAGACAATGTGTATGAATACATGTGCTCTGGGTCCGTCAATGTGTCAGGTTAATAGCACCAACCTTCCAAATGTGTCCCTGAGGTTGTTATGCAGTGTCCCTGATTCAGTGTTCATTCTTCCCCATTCCTATGAGAGGTCTGCTAGTGAGAGAAAGCGCATGTTCCGCCGACTACCTTAGAAAGATGATAGAATAATAGGGTTGGGGTTACCACCTGTCCACCTTTGCGAGGGGCACTCCCCTTTGGGCAGTTGTGTCCTGCAAAATAAATGTAATTATGGCAAATGTCCTATGATTTAGGGCAAAGATTTCCTATATTGTCTGTAGTAGTTGCATAAAACAATTATTTTGTATCTGAAACACCTAAATGTTATAAGAAACAGTATAAGCAACTATAATGCTATAAGAATAACCTTTTATTTAGGCAAACCAGTGAAGTACTCTCCTTTCTACTAGCTATGGGTATGTGTTGCCCTGCAAAATCTAATGTCTCTACATACAGGTCCTATAGGGTTGCCACCTTTCCAAACGGCCAAAGTGGGACATGTTCTGTAGACATGTCAGCCTTTCCAGGACAAAACATACCTACAGCTGTGCATAGTACAAAATTATACTTATTTGCACAAATAAAAGCTTATTCTAGTAACATTTGAATTGCTTATGCTACTTCACATAAGATATAGAAGTTTCATATATAAAATAACTGTTTTATGACACTATTAAAGAAACGCAGAATATAATATTGCCCTGTAATCAGGACATTTGCTATGTCTTGATTATTTTCACAAGACACAACTGCCTAAAGAGGGACTGTCCCTTGCAAAGTGGGACAGGTGTTAACCCTAAAGTCCCACCTTGGCTAATTGAAAAGGTGGCAAATCTATAATAGGTATGCAGCAGCATGACTCGGCCGATGGATGTGGCTCCCAAAACCCAACTACTTGTCTGTATTGAATAGTCTCATTTCCCATGTATCAGCCAGACAGGAGCAGATTGTATGAGGAATACACAAATGATATGATTAATTCACTGGACAGGCAGCTGATTCCGTACAGTTGAACGCCATGCCGTCACCTAATGGGCAGCCATTCCCGATTCTGTAGTCATGTAGTCCGATGTAATAGGCATCACAAGGTAGGAGCAGATTGTATGAGGAAGACACAAATAATATGATTAATTCACTGGGCAGGCCACTGATTCCGTACAGTCGAACGCCATGCCGTCGCCTAATGGGCAGTCTTTCCCGATACTGTAGTCATGTAGTCCGATGTAATAGGCATCACAAGGTGGGAGCAGATTGTATGAGGAACACACAAATAATATGATTGATTCACTGGACAGGCCGCAGGTAATATTACGGTCCTCGCTCCCACCCAGGGGTGTGAGTAACAGATGCAAGCACCAATGTCGGTGCATTTGCAAGTGCGGGAGCAAGCGGGTATAAGCGTGTTTGGCTACCAGTATGCAAGTATTGCACTGGTAAAGCAATGTAGAGGTTAACCGAGTGTAAGAAGCTGTAACCAGAGGTCATCAGTGCTTAACACCATGCAAACCCTCGCACACCCGCTCCCAACTGCTTTAATGTGCCTTACTCCCTCCGTATCCAATGGGCTTGTTCTGCCCTGCAACCAAATAAACGTCCTTTGCAAGGGTCGGAACCAGGACCCTGTGCACACAGCTAATGTGAATTACCAATACGCCATGGCAGAGATACAGACAATGGACAGTAACACAAACATATCATACAGAGCAGTCATTCAACAGTATAGGAATGTATCCCATCATGTAGATGTATATGTGAGTGTTTATGTCCAGCATATAGGTACATACATATATAGAGATATATCAGGAACATACCATGTGGCAACAAGGCATTACAAATGAATGAAATGGGAAACACCAGCGAAACCTGTATTATGTAGTGGTGTTGCTCTATGTGATCTCAAGACTCCCTCAGACAGACATGTGTCATTCATACAAGCAAATAGCTGTACATTGGCCATATACATCACTCTGTGCATGTAATGTACATAAACACAACAGTACCTGTCCAATCATTATGTGTGAACAGTACTCTTGCAAGGTGCTGTGTGCAACATCATCATCATGATAAAGGTAAATGGGGTAACCATAGAGGGACCGATAGAGTTGTGTGTACAATGGGGTCATCCTCATCACGTGTACCTGGACCATGTAGGAGTGATGTGCATACCAGGATTGTGTGCCTTAGGGACAGGGGGTGGATAACAGGAGTATGTTGTGATGCATATTACAAGGGTTTATGTGTCCAGTGGGCATGTGTGTGTAATGGACAGCTATGTATAGGGCAGATGTTGTCCTAGGAGTCAATTGGCCTTATGTTTCCTTAGGTCAGGGTCAGATGTAGGGGAAGGAGCATAGGTATGGCCGTGGAGGATAGGTAGGATCACAGAAAAGACAGCATACAGGGTTGGTATATGACACATGTTGGGGGGATACACCCCAGACGGGGATGGGTGTTCGGCATTCACAAGCCCATGGGAACAGTGGGAGGGAAGCCATGGGCAACTGCCACTGCACATAAACAGCTGCAAAGGAGGCAGTGCTGGGGGCTGTCCAGGAGGGGCAGCATCACCCTGTAAATATGACACTCCACCCTTGAGCTGGCGTATCTGGCTTCAGAACCCCTTAGTGAGCCACCAACACAACACATCCGAGACCGTACAACAGCAGACATGTATTTGTCTGGTCCCGCTCCCAGGGGGGACATGCTCCATCCTCAGTGGTGGTACCACCAGAAGGTGGTGCAGAGCCAGCAGAGGTTGATGTTTAAGGCTGGGCCACAGATGTGCTAGTGCCCAGTGCCATGGTCAGCTGAAGTGGGACAGGAGGTTCTGCCAGGACCTCCCAACACATTCAGCCTATGGTGTTGCAGTTTAAACCCACATATGGCTTAGTGATAGACAACAGCATACAGGATTACCTACAACAGTATGCATAGATATCACCATCATCCCAACACAACAGATGGTATACATTTGCAGAGGGAGCACAACACATGCATATATACTGCATGCCATCTGTACAATGTGTAGTAGACGTGTGACTGCAGCTATGAACAGTTGCCCATTATTGGCTTGTCACTGGGAACCCCAGACAGTGTCTGTCATACCACTGTCTCATGTGACACATGTCCAGTCAGGGATGTGATGGCAGTAACACATCCCAATCATTATGTACTGTCTGCAATCCTCACACCATGCTTCTGCTGAGCACAGATGTGTGTTCAGTGTGTAACACAGGAAACAAATGGTTGCATACACTGACCATTTCACAGATGGCCCTACAGATGGGGGTCCCTCATGAACAGAGTACTCTCATGTCTGTATTATAACATGCAGAATAGCCATTACTACACACATGTTAAACAGGCAGTAGTCTCAATGCAGCATAGCTACACTTACATGCTGTAGTCATGTGTGGCACATCACCCTCCTGTCTTTTGGCTATTTCCCACTGTGGAAAATGATTCAGGTACATCCAGATATAATCTGTGATGCCGTGTCAGAACACCACATCCAGGTACCACTCACAGTGACTGTCATGGCCAAATAACAACATGTTTTCCCTAGATAGTGTACTGTGTTTATCATGCAGATGGCTATGGGAACACCATCACAGCTGTACCACATCCAACAACTAGAGGAGGACTGCAATAGGTGCAGAGGCCATCACCTGACCATGTCCATCACTTACAATACACATGCTGCTGCTGTGCAGGTGTACTCCTTCACATCCACCAGAGAATGTGTGGGTGGGACAGGCAAAGTACATCAGGGAAGGGCTTGGAGACTTAACCATAAGCATCATCTGCCACATGTCACATGGGTCAAACCCCTGACTGATTACTCATTACTATTACATGTGCATGACGTTACTACATGTGCCACAAAGGCGACATGTTGCTGTGCTGTAAGAACATATATGTGTGTAGGTGACTGACATCTGCAACAAAGATATAGTAGACATACATTAGGTGTGGCACACATGGCTGTCCATGTGAACGGATGCCATTGTCACCACAACCACACTCTCTAATGGACACACATTGACACCTTTGCCAGGGCCACCAATACACAACCTAACTACTTAGTTTGCCACACTGCAGTAATGCACAGGACTACATGCACCACAGGGGATATCTGGAAGTTCTATGGGCTAGGGCATGTGAAAGTTCTTGACATCTGTTGGTATGCCAACGAGGGTTATACTGGAAGTAACTGTGGTTGGGAGCATCACAACCCACATGCAGACACAGGATGCCAGTACTGGCATGCAGGCATGCATTGCTTCATGGGTGTGTAGTGGTTGGCTGTGCAAGATGGCTGTACAAGGCTGGGTGAGGGGTAATCCTTGGCATCGCGTCACCCGACAATGGTGTGCATTGCCGGGGTGTAGTGTCTGCAATGTCCCACACAGATGGGTACTGCATTATCTGGCCTGACATCCTGGTTACCAATGTGTATGGCCATAGCTTTGCAATGCATGCCATGTCTGTGTTTGATTGTCCTTCACATGGACATTGCCTGGGATGTGCATGTCCCACAATACTGTACAGTGATATGTACAGGTGTACCTGGTTTGGCAGACACATGTGTATACCACCTGTTTTCCCCCGATATGCTAATACTGGTCTGGTGTGGCAAAACCTGCTAATAGTGAGCAGGTCGACACTGCACCTGCATTGATAGTATGATACAGGTATTCCGTGGTGTCAGTGGCATGGGTCCATACAGGGCACATGTGTACAGCATTGTCTGGCCTCTGTGGATCACATTTGATGGCACCACAAATGTTGCAGGCATTCAGTGTGGAACATAGTGAAAGCACAATGTCCACATATATGTGCCTATTGTACCACTGTACAGGGTGTAATGTCCTCTGCAGGCCACTGCATTCACACCATGCCTACTATCTGTCATCAATGTGCATGGTACTAGCAACATAGCGGGATATCCTAGGCAAGTTTGTCCCTGCATGGCACATGGGTGCGGGACATATACCGGGTACTAGTAGGGCTGCATACTTTGTTCACCAGGCCTTTTGCCAGATGTATGGGTATGGCTTACCAACACAGTCCCGCGGTTGACTGACAGCTGTACTCCTCGTGAGGTGGCCAATGTGTCATAAGATGAACACCATATAGGAAAACTTCAAAATCCGCTCCCAAACATGTCCAATGGTAAGACAATCATGGCCACCTTTACACAGGCTCTGACAGGCAAACACGCACTTGCCATGTCCTGTATACAAACCCCTACCATATCACACTGCAGCAATACGCATTTAGGGCATGTGCTACCGCGAACACTGGGTTATGGCACGCCTACAGATGTATACCTAGGTGGGTGACAACAGCAGGAATGACAAAGGTGGTCATGCGATTTGTACAGAGAGTGCATTACTCTACAAAGCACTGTACTTGTCTCATGCAGGCAGACACACACACACACACACACACACACACACACACACACACACACACACACACATGGCAAGTCTGGCATTAGAACACCAACCTAACTACTTTATTACACTACAGCATTACGCAGTTACAGAACACACTACTGAGATTACTGGGACACAGCACTCCTAGAGGTGTATTTGTAGGTGAGTGACATCATCAGCCTTGCCAAAGGTGGGTATAAGAAATGTAAGGAGTGTGAGCAGTCTAAAAGCATTACTCAGTCCTCAGGCAGATGGGGACAAACACACACACACACACACACACACACACACACACACACACACACACACACACACACACACACACACACACACACACATGGCAAGTCTGGGATTAGAACACCGACCTAACTACTTTATTACTACAGCATTACGCAGTTACAGAACTGCTACCGAGATTACTGGGACACAGCACTCCCAGAGGTGCATTTGTAGGTGGGTGACATCATCAGCCCTGCCAAAGGTGGGTATATGAATTGTATGGAGTGTGAGCAGTCTAAAAGCATTTTTCAGTCCTCTGGCAAATGGGGACAAACACACACACACACACACACCAGTGGTGGAAACAGAACACCTGCCTATTTACAGATCACTATTACAATACTACATAGTTACGAGTCGTGCCACACAGACTACACATTTCAAGGCTGTCATTATGACCTTCTAGGAATATGGACATCAACAGGGATGCTGGCAGTTAAGATGTACATACCTGTGAACCTGTGTGTTTAAAATAGGAATCCATACTGACCTGGAGTATGCCCATCTGTGGAATGGACAACTAATATCACTATACAGGGTTACAATGGCCATGCCCATACACAGAGGCATATAACCGACACAAGGTGTCACTGGACATGCTCACACACTTAGTAGCACAGGGCTGTTCGGAATGCACTATGTGTCCATCGACACAAGGTTATACTGGGCATGCTCATACACTTAGTAGCACAGGGCTGTCTGAGATGCACTCTGATTCTAAACATAGAAGGCCACAGTGGCCATGCTATTAGAGGTAGATGTAAAGAACACATTGTAATAGACTCTGGTGTTAGTAGTTGTCATTGTTAGCAGGAACGCTGCTTTACATATATCTGACACCGATCTTTTACACGTCTGCTGCTGTCCATCACCTTAGATGTACCATCCTATACCAAGCACAATATCACCACTCGCAATGATGTCTTGCTAGGAGTGGAAACTGCTTGACCAACACAATGAGCCTTGCTAGTGGTGGCAACTGCTTGAACAACACAATGAGTCAATATCCTGCTGTGAGTACGAAGTTGTATAGTGTTTGTCATTCTGGGATGACATGACTGACAGTAGACAGGCCTTTGACACATATCACATGCATCCATGATTCAAGGGAGTGGGGATAATATCCAAGTCGCATCCGCACATACAGTGCCATTCCAAGGCAAATGTCCTAAACACAGGATAACACCCTGACACCTACAGGACAACTGCATTGTATGCTTATGATAACCAGTGCTAGATGTGTAGCATCCATAATCACAGCTGCTCACTGTAGATCCAATGATGGGGAGTACTGACATCTGTGCAGCGAGGAACACCTGGCTGATGGCTCTGTAGTGCACAATAGCACTACCACCATATACCTCAGAACCAGACATGTGGGCCATAACACAGGTACGGACCGCTCCAGGTGGTGGTGTCCCCACATACATAGAGGCCACTCACATGTACTGACCGGTACCCCCACGAAAGGCATCACAGATGAGTCATGTGCAGGACACAGTGTCACATGCTGCATTCTAGGATGTAAACCTCAGACACCACCATGCCCTCGGACCACCAACACATATTCATACATGTTGTAGGACATATAAGAGTACACCACCATGTGATCCTTGACCAGTGGACTGTACCAAGCTCTACATCAACTGTAGAGAGTACCCATGTACTGACACAGTTGCATCATGTGTTATGCAATGAAATGATACCGCTGTCTATAACCAGGTCAGCTGTACACATACCAGGGGCCGTTGGTTATTTACAGCATTAGCAGATGACTGTTGCTGTACACCAGTACACACCCTCATGTACGGATATGACATACATGTGCCTGCCCTGGGTATGTACATGCCACACACACACACACACACACACACACACACACACACACGCACACACGCACACACACACACACACACACACACACACATACATACACACACACACAACATACATGTAAATAGCATAGCTGTTGCTGTCCTTTATGCAAACAGGTGGCTTCAGCCATTACACACATTCATATGGAATATAGGTCCATGGCTGCTGAATGCTAACAGTACATAAGGTGTGATATCAATGTTAACAGAGGTAACATTCCCTCTGTACCGGTCACCCATTACACCTATCATATCATATCATACAACAGTCCATGTGCCATGTATGTCATTATACATGTCCACCAATTGTAATGTCTACAAACATGCCCAAATGACAGGATTGTAGGACCTACAACTATGTACATGTAGTGGTGTGCATTCAGATAACATGCATGTGCAGTTGCTGATGTATGCAGATGTCATGTATCCTAGTACATCATGCAGTTGCAATGCAGCCTCAACATTGCCAACTGTATATGGTGATATGCTGAATGTATGGAAAGATGTACCCCAGGTATGGACAGATGTGTGGAAATAACTAAGTGGTGGGGCATCTTTGCAGATGGATGTTTGCTGAGGACAGCTCACAGGTGTGTCACAAGTGGTCCTACAATAACCTGTGTAACCAGTAAGCAATGGTTTCGATAATTGAAGGACATAACACACAACTTAGACAGTGGTCAGGGTGATGCCGAAGGTAAATCACTTGACACCTGTTAACAGTTAAGACGTCCCGTGTGCACTGTTGCCAAAGGAAGCATCAGAACACTTTGTAACGTGTGCAATACTGCTGTAAGTCTGTCATACATATCATGAGCTAGGCAGGTCTTTGATTCACAGTACTGGCATGTGTGGTTGCGTGTGTGTCCATATATGTCACGTATGGTTGGGAATACATCTCAGTTGTTACTCTCCTGTACACTACTGTACACATCTGTACAGACTGCAATGTAGAAAGCAGGACATAGGCAGGGGCATGTATCTCACACATGTGAGGTATCTGTATGCGTGTGACATAGGTGTAGTCAGTACTGAATGCCAGAGTGTGTGTATGTGTGTGTGTGTGTGTGTGTGTGTGTGTGTGTGTGTGTGTGTGTGTGTGTGTGTGTGTGTGTATATATATATGGCTGCCTGGTCCCTGGAGTGAGGATGTATGTTACCATACTGAACTGATAAGACCCCCTCCCCCCATCCAGGCAATGCAATCTACTATCCGTGTTGATGTCCCTGATCTTAGGCCATACTGACTACCTGTACATGTGTATTCTCTGTGGCGTGTCATGTAGGTGCACAATACTGTAATGATGATTTGCCCATAGGCAGGGGTCCTCACCTCAACAGTAGCAACTGTGTGTGAGTGTGTGTTACTGTGTCTGTGAATCCGTGAGTGTGTGGGTGTGTTACTGTGTCACTGAATACATGTGTGTCATTACCTGAGTGTGTGGGTGCAGTTGTGTGTTGGCATCCTGTCATGGGAACGTGTATTACTGCTTCCCAATGAGGCATCACACTTCCCACTGGCCTCTACCCTTGTAATCAGCTAGACCGCTCCCTTACCTCACCACTCCATGTAACTGTACCTGTGATGTCACCCAGTATGGATGTCACGTCTGTAGCCACAGTAGCTTAATACACAACTATCACGCTCTTGGATCAGTAGACATGTTTGGAACATGGGACACTCTCACTGTTATGTAGCAGCTACACGGTGCATGCTGGTATATACATACATACCTGTGAGTAGTCCACATTGCCATATGGGACACTAACTGCAAACACTGACATCCACCAGCACTTGCAATTAGACCTGAAGGAAGACAGCAGAACATCATGACCAACATGCAGTTACAGTTGTTACACAAGACACATACTGTTAACAGTACGAAATGCATTGTAGACCTATAGTACATGGTATGTCTGCTGCCTGTCAACAGTACTCAACAATTGTAAACTACACTTATCTTCCTAGTCTGTTCACCCTGTGCATCAGACCATATGAGCATGTCCCTGCACCGATGGTGTGGATTCAGGGATGCGGCACAGGCATTGTCATATGCACAGGGTGATAATGTTTGCCAGAGGCCTAGGCTGCACCATTTGATGACATCATGTGTGTGGGTTAGGGCCTTTGATCTAATTAGGCGTGTGTGGATGTTATGCATGTGTGTGTTGTGGTGCCCTACATATGTTTCCAGTGTGTGCATGTATGTATGCACACTGTTCTGGCATGTGTCTGGCCTACACAGGGGTATTATTGACAGCTACGGACTGTACAGGCCAGGTTTTACAGTTCACGGTGTCCGGCCATGGACATGTGACCTGTGCCTGCCAGGGGTTGCACGGGCACTACCAGGCAGAGGTGCAGATTGGGTACTGTCTGATGTCACTTGTTCATTGGAACCGTGTCCCTGTTGGGACCGTCCCAGGCCAAGTGCATGTGGCCTGCTGTGTTGTGGTGTGGACAGCACAGCACCAGATGCACTGCTGCTGTTACCGCCACTATGGGAGCAGACATGTGAGGTAGCTTGTACATGTAGACCTGAAACAGGTGATGTAGCAGGTGATGTAGCAGCCCGATGCCTCACTCCTACCAGATGTTCCAACACAGACAGCTCACGCTCGAGGATTATCATGCCATGGTCAAGGACTCCAACCATGTCACCCATCTATCCAAAGATTCAGCAATCTGCTGTTGAGCATATACCATTGCCTGGATGTTGTTGTTTAAAGAACGGACAGCAGCCCTCTGAAACCTCTGATCTTCTCTGTTGTGCCATTCAGCACGTGACTGTGCCTCCATTACAGCCTGAAACATGCATCTGGTGACACCAGCTGCTGCACTCTGTCTTGCAGGAGCATGTTGGCCAGTGGTCTTCCTACGAGCAGCACTGGCCAAGTGCCTGTGTGGGGCACCACCAGTCAGTTGGCTAACACCATGGTTTGCAGGCACACCTTCCATAGCCCCCACACTTTCCTGTTCCAAGCTACCACACACCAACTGTGCTTCCTCTATGGCCACTGGTGATGGGGTATGTGCAGGCATGGGATTTGTGTGCGGGGATGAGGGGGATATAGCTGGAATGGCAACCAATGGCACAGTTTCAGCCCCTGACAACCTTGCCTGTGCCTCAGTTATACGTTCATCATCACTGCTAGAGTCTGTGGGGACACTAACATCAGATGGATCACAGAAGGGCAATGCACCTACATCACCTGTGAGGGCAGACAAGAACTGTACATTACAATCTATACAATAGACACACACACACACACACACACACACACACACACACACACACACACGCATGTGATATGACAGAAGGCATGCAACATGCATGTGATACGGCAGACGGCATGCAGCGCAGACAATAATAGTGGTAGTTATCATACATCCCTGGGTTGCACACAACAGCATGCATGTGCCATAGCAGACAGCATGCAAGTTACACAATCATAGTAGTAGTTAGCATACATCCCTGTGTTACACCATGTAGACCAGCACAGGTTAACAGTACACCTGCCTGATGTGTGGCATATGACCTTGACCATCACATATAGTATGACATGTGATCTGCTGACGTGTGCAATGACATGCATACATGTTTACCACAATGGTGGCCTGTCAAATATACAGTGAGGTAATGGTGTCCAAATGTAGTGTTGTGTGCCCACCCTACAGATATACTGCACATTTAGCTGATGTGCATGGCCATTGCAGGGAATCATGAGACGTCTCTATTGCTATAGAGTGTGAGTTACAGACACAGTTCATAGCCATGACTGTGTTCAGATACAATACATATATACTGTGGAATGTGACCCACGTCACTGAGGTGTATACACACTAAACCATGATGTGGAATGTGTGACACAGGTCACTGAAGGGTATATGGATGACACCCCTGCACATCTGCAACCATATTGCTGCTGCCTGGCAACTATGACCAGACATGGCGAACACGTCAATACACCATGTCCCACATAACATCTGTGTACCACACACACACACACACACACACACACACACACACACACACACACACACACACACACACAAACACACGAGGAGCAAATATGACATTGATGTCCAACACCAGCAAGGGGAATGTACTGTATCTGTGGGCTGATGTGGATACTGTACAGGTGACTGCTGTCATGTTGTGACACCCTCAAGTTGTTCAACACATCTTATGTGGTGGATTGATGTCACGTCTACACAAGATGTGCACAGGCCTGTAGGATCTCTAGTGTTCCACATCTACAATATAACCATTACACAAAGGCCATAGTTGGACCATGTGTAGCCATTGTACGACAGGGTGTACACACAAGCACATCACATCCACTGTGTGTGTTGCTTCATGCCTCTGGTCATCCCCCATGGCCATGTGTGTACATGTGTTGGCCACATTATTGTGATGAGTGTCTATTTCACATGTCTGTGTTGTCCCATATGACATACACCCATAGATGTCATATGCTCCACTGACGATAGGTTTATGCAGACAAAGGGTGGTATGTGGGATATGTTTTCAGGTTAGTTAGGCAGTGTTCCAGCCAGGCCACTAGATGTCATGGACATGTCAAGATAGCACATCACATTGTGTGACATTCATAGCAGGGCTATGATCCACAGCAGTGAATCCTGTGGGCTGGCCATACTCCAGCCCACTGTGTAGTACTGTTTGTATTCCCCACATGTGTAGTTCTGATCTGTAGTACATGTCCCCACAGTGAACAGCACCTCCACCATTGTATGCACAGCTGTCCACACATCTGACAATGACAGTTTGTGAGGATTCATGTCGGTGAGGTGATTCACATAGTTTGCAAGTGTTGCACATGGGTAGGCATTGTGATGCATTGCAGGTCAGACCTGTATATTGTGACAGGACCATACATTATGTGTACATGTTGTAATTGGCCACATGGCAGATAGATCTGTGCATTACAATGCCTGATAAATAATGACAGTCTCACCTGCAACGGGCTGCTGTCGCAGTGGAATGCCAGAGGTACCTAAATAGGAGTAACACAGCAGTATGAGCATTATCCATGTCTGTATGATGGCTACAGGGTGCAATGTGCATGTTAACACATACAACAGTACATTAGACTATACTGTGGTGTATGCACATGTGTGCATACACAGAGTAACATACTATAGTAGGCGGCATGTGTGTATACATGCCTTGCATATGATGTTACATTACATATTGTACAGTGACACATGCAACTATATGGAATATAGTTGTTATAGGTGCAGGAATTGACTTACCAGGCAACTCCAGGCTCAGTGGTTGAGAGACACCCACCTCCACAATATCGACTAAGGCTTGTGGATGTGGTTTTGCAGGTGTCCCCAGGTTGGCCAGTAGCTTCTTGGTACTTGTGAGTGGGGGCTGGGTCAGGGGTCCACCACCTGTTGCACCTTGTTCCCTGGTGATTGCATCCATACACTGTTTCGCCCATCTAATGAGGTCTGTACAGTGTCTGCGCACCTGCTGGTATGTGCGGTTGTGGCCACCCACATCATTAACCCTCCTGCGAAGTTCCATCCACAGGGCATCCCACTGCTGTGCATCCTGTGGCACATGGTTGAACAGGATATCATGATTGTCATGTAGGTATGGGGCAAGGGCCTCATCCTCCAAGCGGGTAAAAGGGGGTAGCCTTGCATGCGGCATACCTGGAAGACAATGATGGAGACAGGTCACAGTAACTCACAGAGACATACAGAGCTACAGCTGAACATACATGTGTATCGCATTTATTACGATTAAATAGTTGTTTTTGCAAATCTACATGACACTGACATGTTTGTGTCACACACATGTGACACTCAATGGTGAATGGATATTATCACCATATATGTGTGTATGTCACCTGATTACATTGCTCATACTCCATGTGGATGCTGTCTTGATGTGGGCATGTCTGTTTGCCTGTACTGGTGTTCCTACCTATCAGCACATGGCTGGATATGTCCATATTAATGCAGTCAACCTTGATGCTGTGTATATGTCACATATAAAGACTTACACTGCCTTAACAGACATGACCTGTGACCCTGCAGACTTGCTCACATAAGGTTTTACATGCATGTGTTCTGCCATATACATCTACACGGCACTGTGCAGCAATTCAACACCTGCCATGTATCACCTGTGTTGCACATGTGATACACATGGGACACTGGCTAGCCAGATGGTATTTGCAGGGATGGATATAAACTATAGCATGTACAGTCAAAGTCAACTAGTAGGCTATAAGCCATGGGCCATGTATGAATCTAGGATGAAAGGTTACCTGGCTGTAGCCGCCAGGCAGGTCTCTGGGGCCAGGTGGGGCAGTGCCACATTACTGATCCACAGGGTTAATGATACATTTACCATGCGGTCATCACACCATGTCTGAGAGGGGAGCAATGTGCAGCTTTGACGGACAGGAATGCATAGTATGGCAGGACTATGTAAAGTGTATGGGACAAGGATCTGTCCAGCATGTGGAAGGTGGATGTCCATGAAGTATGTGTTTGAGATCAGGATGTGTACATGTAGCATGTCCAACATCACTGGGTTGGACATGGATTTATTCAGGGTATGCATCATGCTACATAGTGGAGATGGGGAATGGGAAGGCTGGTGTAGGTCATCTGCACATGGCCAATACCCCTTAAAGGAAATATGTGATCTGATATAGGTCACTTGAGTGTTGTGTATGGCTGGACAATGATCTCTATATTCATGGATGGCACCCTGTCATTATTAGGGTTGCCACATATGACTAACTGACAGGTGTGGTGATGTAGCTATCACAGGAAAGACAACTGCCCAGCTGCATCCCTTACACACAGTGTCCATCATGTTGACCGCTGCCTAGGTGGTAGCTCATGGGTACATGGTTATTAACATAGGGGTGACAATGCAATATGTAGCTGTCAGATTGTGGCCATATGTCACACACACATCACCCACAAAGCCCCTTCTGTATATTGTCCACAACACTCTTGAGTTGGCTATTGCTCCTAGGTCATAGTCATTTGCATACTTCAATAGGCAGATGCCTTCTGTTTGTCTGTGTGGTATGGACTACAATGAGGAGGAATACAATTAATTAACCCTGTCTTACTGTAACTGGCACTGGTGTGATGAGCATGTATTATTCAGACACCTTCTGTAGTGTTGGTTTTGCCAGCAGTCCCATCCAAAGACACTCCTATGACATAGGAATGTACATCTAGTATACCGAGTGTAGGTGGAACACAGTATGGGTGATGATGTCCTATGACCTGGCAAGGTTATTATATGCAGTGTGAAATCAACCTTACTGTCATCTACATCTGTACTGCTGACATCAAATAATTTGATCAAGGATCATGGCCTTTCAGACCACTCAGCAGAGTAGTAGTGCAGTACTTCCCATTATCAGTGGTGTCTCCCCCTTTGTGGGTTGTGATACCTGTTGGTGTGCACCATTCAGTGTGTACACAGCCTGACATGGAGCTATGTTTTACATGATGTGTATGTGGAGAGCAACTTGTTTTGCCATATGTGTATGATACAATCTGTGATGTGGACAGGTCCCATGCAGCCTGAGTGAAGCTTGTACCTGCATAATTGTGGGTACAGGGGCTCTGTGGTGTACATGGATATATGATTGTGTACCTGTTGTGGGGGCAGTGTGTTTATGTTATCCAAGACCCTATCTGGATTGCTTATTCATGCTCAGCACTTGTTCAGAACTTGTAAGCACTACATAAGCTACTAATGACTATAGCACTCAATCTTCCTCATTACCTAGAGTTAAACAGGTTTTGTACATACTTTTCTCACTTGCTTAGAATAAAATAGCTCTTGTACTCACTTTCCTCACTTATCTAGGGGAAATTAGTTTTATATTCAGGCATGTCCAAGGGTCAGCTGCCAGTGTTCTCTCCTGTCTATCTGATGAATCTGGGCATCTTGATGCAATGTAGACATTGCCTCATGTACACAGGCAACCCTCTCCACCTACCACCCAACACTACAACCTGTGAGAGATGCACTTATCTAGCCAAACTGGAAGTAAAGCTCTCTCCAACCAAGCCTGACCCTGACAGTCATGTGGAGAAGGTAAACATTCGCACCACACCACACTCATCACATAGTCTCACTGAATCTACCCCACCATTAACTGAGAAAACTACTCGTGTACCAACTCATTAGCTCAACGCTTTCTGGAATTCATAAACACCAATGCCCTGTATCAACATATCTACAAACCCACCAGGGGCAACAATATCCTAGACCTAGGCATTACCAACATGAGTGACCGGTGTTCCACACCTGAAGTCAACTCCTCGTTGTTCCGGTCCGATCATGAGCTGTACACCATTGATATCCACATCCCGCCCCCACCCCCCATTAAGGGAACCACAGTTTAATATGTCTACAAAGCCAACTTCACGCTTCTTAAGACAGATGTGGTGAACGTCATGACACCCATGCAGATGCACAATACTGTTACAACTGCTGAATCCTACACAAATGCACGCTATAAGCACTTACATGAGTGCATGGATCGTGCTATCCCAAACAGAACTAAGACGCTATACTCCTAATTAAGGAAGCCAATCTGGTGGTCCCCTGCCATAAACAAACTGTACAACAGGAGGAAGACACTGCTGCAAAAGAGAGTTCAATCCCATGTATGGAGGAGCTCCCTGGTCAGCCTCAGTAAGAAAGTGAGATCCCTTATAAGATCCTCCAAAGCTAGCTACAAAAACAAAACCGCCACTAATTCCAACAACAACCACAAAGCATTCTATAGCTATGTCAAATATCTTGATGTCAACATCCAGATCTGCTCTGAGTTACGGCACAAAGGCATGAACAGTACAGAAACAACTGATATTGCCAACATCCGGGCAGATAGGTTCAGTGCTACCTTTCCCCCTCTCACCCCCTAAAGGGCCCATATCTATACAGGAAGAGTGCAGAGTCCCTGTACTCACAACTATGCAGGTAAAAGCTGCACACTCTAAAGCCAATATCACTGCATCCATGGGACCAGACAACATCCCAGGCTGCATTTTACATGAACTTCAGAACGTACTGGCTCCCCACCTACACACCATGTTCAATAATAGCCTTGCATCGTGCTTTGTGCCCCCTGAATGGTGCACAGAAACAGTTACCCCACTCCACAAAGGTGGCACCACAATGGATCATGGGACCTATTGCCCTATAGGCCTGACTAGCCTGATCTGCAAGGCTATGGAGCACATCATCATGGATCTCAGTCACAGAGACACTGGGTACCTCCAAACCTTTGACCCCTCCCAGTTTGGCTTTGTTAAGGGCAGACCATGCCTCCTAAACCTTGTGGACTTCTTAGAGACAGTTACCAAGGCATTAGATGAAAGTAAGGAGGTCCACACAGCCTACCTAGATCACTCAAAGGCTTTCAACACCATTCCTCATTCTGGTATTATCAACATACCCATCCGCCTGAACATAACCCCTATGTCATGTGATGGTTTGCAAAGTGGCTCACAGACAGAACCCACACAGTGGGAGCTGCATACCCTAGGTCCGACTGTATACCAGTTACAAGTGGCGTCCCCCAGGGCTCAGTTCTAGGACCCCTCATGTTCGGTATATAATTCTCTGACGTACAGGCAAGCACAGGAGGGCTTTGGCTGAAAAGGTTTGCAGACGACTGCAAACTAGGGAACATAATTGTTTCCCCAGCTGTTACAGACACCCTCCGGGTAGTGTTCTGAAATTGAGGCAAGCCCGTTTATAACACAGTTTGGCACAACATGACATTTATTGTTTTACTCATTTTTGAATTTACCAAATCTTATAATAAGATATATGGAATGTCATGTTATATACTTGAAACTTAGAAAAGAAATGTTTTACAATGCTATTCAGTAATTCTAGGTTTCAATTTGGAGTTTTTATTTTACCCCCGAGGGTAAAGGGGTCATTACATTTAATTGTGATTTTAAAAATATTTTGCAGAATTGTTTTTGACACATTTTAACAGTTTGTTTTGATTTCATGTTTAATATGGTATCTAGTTGCCAAGATTTTTAGAAAATGAATTATTTTTAATGATAATAAGAATGCATTTTAGAATTTCCTTATATGGTGATTTTCCTGTTGGGAAAGGTTCACAGGAAGTCATGTGATGATAGTGGAAGTATTTAATGTGAATGAACTTCCAGCAATATTTTTTGCCTTGGAAAAAGCTCGCAAGTGGTCGAGTGAAAGCGCTTGGAAGATATTGTGGATTTTTACTTTGCCTTGTTATATTAAAGGATCTTTTTGGAGCCTTACCGGCTGTTTGATTCCTCCATCTCCTTTTTTGAAAGCCTTTGTTTACGTGCTTCCGGTCCTGTCGTGCCAAGTGGTTTTATTCTTGGTTGGATTTTGCTTTTAGTTTTGGTGTTTTGGTCGATTTTTACACATGGCAGAAGGACGGAAGCCAGCGGCTTCACCCACTCCGCAGTACTGAGAGCCGATTGTGAAGATGCTGACACAGCCCCAGTTTCTAGGGCTGAGTTTAAACAGGTTTTAACACTATTGACACAATTGACTTCAATGGTTGAACAGCGGACACAACTAACAGCTTCCCAGATACTGGGGAATCAACAACAATTTAACCATTCCCCCAGAACACTTGCTGAAGTGGTTGGGGTTGGAAATGCTACAAGGAATGCTGAGAGAGGGTGTAATCATAGTAACTTGAATTCGAATTGTTTTGACCAAGTTAAAACAAACAACCAGGCTGCTTCTGGGTCAAATGGGCAGAGGAAGTCCTTTGATTTTAAATCTTGGACAAAACAACAGTTTAATTTCAGAAAAGGTACTGTGCTTCATGACAATTATAAAAATCTTGAAAATGTGTTTTTTGACTTTAAAGACAAACTGTATTCTTATAAGAACAAACAGATGGAAGTTGATTATCTAAACAAATGTATTAATGTACAGAGAATTCCTAAGGGTTGAGGTTTTTTAAGTTCCCCAACAACGTACAACATGGTTCTGTTTTATATGACCAGCTTTGTGAAATTTTCAACAAAGCAGGTCTGGACATGTTAAAATGTATGGTGATGGACTATGAGAAAAAAAATGACTGTTTTGTTAAAAGATTTAGATGAGCTTAACGTAAATATGTTAAAAGATGAAACTTTTAGCTCAGTTAAGAGGGACTATGACAAGTTGTTTAGTGATGTAGACCAGCATTGTTCTAGGGTACTTAATCAAAAAATTAGGAAATTAGACAGAGACTTAACTGAATACAAGGAAGGTAGAGCCTATCCCCTCCCAATTATAAAAGGAAGAAGTAACAACAACACTACTGAAAATGTCTTTCTTGAAAGGGGTGAAAGTAATAGGCAAGGGGAACCTATAGGGGGAAGAAACGAGAATCTCAGAAGAAGTGAGAGAATAGCACAGAAGAACAGGAATCCGTCTACTCAGGATTTTTATTATCCCCAGAGGAGAGGGAGGGGGCGCAGGGAACAATACAACAGTTGGAACCATCCAACAAACTAGTTTTAGGATTTATAGTTGATGAGGACAATAACACCATATTATTTCAAGGTAAACAAATTAAATATAGGAAAGGCAATTTTACTATTTTTAATTACACTGACCTATTAATAACGGACAATTTTTTTAGTTTACTTTCCAAGGGTTTTCATTATGTTCCCCTTAGGCCTTCCCCCATAGTTACAACCTTGATTGATTTAAAGCTTTTCATGAGGCAGCTTAATTTTAATTTATTGTTCAAAGATGAACGAAACTTAGAAAGGACTCTCACAAGAAAAAGCACCTTTAACCCCCCGGTTCACCCCACCATCAAAATTTTTGAGGAGTTAGTTGAGACTGACATTAGGAAACTTAAGGAGAAAGATTATTGTGAAATATCTAACAACATTACTGAGGATGAGTTGACTCTAATTAAAAATCTTAAAATGGAGGGGTGTAGGGTTATGAAACCAGACAAGGGGGGGGGGGGCCGTCTTGATGTACAACTGGGATTATGAGGCTGCCTTACACACGGTGTTACAGGATACCGATCAATATGAACTTGTCTCAAAAAATGAGATTAGTATAGCTCAAGCTAAAATAAATTATTCATTATATGACTATTTAATGCAGAATGCTATTAATGAGAAGTTATATAACTACTTATTAGTAAAAAAACCCAAGGTTGCCCAGATTTTTGGAATTCCAAAGACACATAAGAATTTGAACCCCCTTAAATTTAGACCTATAGTTTCAGGAGGTGAAAGTGTCACAGAACCCTTAGCTAAATTTATCGACTTCTCCTTAAAACAACATGTAGAGAAAATTAAACACATATGTAAGGATTCATGGGACTACTTAAAAGAAGTGGATCAGAGTTTATTTTTACCTGAGATGTTTATGGTCACTGTTGATGTAGTCGATTTATTCCCTAGCATTCCCCACAACACGGGCCTGGAGTGGTTAGGTACTTACTTATCTAATGAAGTCCAACTGGGGGCCAAGTTCACTAACTTAATTTTGGAATTTATGGATTTAGTTTTAGAAAATAAATTCATTCATTTCAAGGTGGAATTTTATCGTCAGAAAAAAGGTGTAGCAATGGGTGCCTCTTGTGCTTCCATGTACGCAAATCTGGTATTATACCAATGGGAAAAGAAATACATTTTCACTAGTACATGGTATCAGGACATCTTGTACTATAGGAGATTTCTGGACGGCATCTCCTTTATGTGGATGGGAGACGAAGGAAGTTTAATGGAATTTATGGATTACATCAATATGACGACCACATTTTTAGGTTCACCTATAAGATCAGTAAACATCAACTTGATTATTTAGACATTTCACTGATTAAGGACTATTCAAATATGTGTTTCCAGTCTAAGATTTACAGGAAAAGCACTTTTTCAAATGCATTCCTAAATTATCATAGTGGACATCCCTTCTATCAAAAGAAGGCGATAGTGAAGGGTCAACTAATTAGGGCTTCACGAATGTCCAGCACGGACAAACTTTTCAATGAGGAAGTTTCCATTTTAAAGAAATTCTTTAATGAAATACAATATCCGGAAGCCCTGGTAGAAGCACTAGTTACAGAAATTTCTGAGAAGAGGGCTAATAAATATCCCCCTTTATTGGGGGGTGGGTGTTAATGAGAGGTTACCAAACCCTTCAAAAGACATTTCACAGTAAAAAAATAGTTTTATACATACTTTCTCTAACAACTCAGATCAGATCGAGAAGATTATTAAAAAATATTGGCCCATTCTCAGACTTCAGGAAGATCTTAAGGATTCTATGCCCAGTTTCCCTTCTTTGTTAGGAAAAGGGTAGGAATTTGAAAGAACTTTTAGAAATTAGGTTAGAGGATCCACAGAATCAGAATAGAAAGAAATTAGGCACTTATCCATGTGGGATGTGCAAGCAATGCACGCTATGCTGAATTCGGGTCCTTCTACCTTCCCTCTAGAAGATTCAAGTTCCACGCTAACAAACATTTTAATTGTGGATCTAAGGGGGTAGTCTATCTTGGATGCTGTGGCACGTGCCATGGTTTTTACATTGGGAAAACTGAAAGGGTGTTTAGGAGAAGGGTTTATGAACACTTCAATGACATCAAGGTAAGGAAGGAAAGTAATGCCTTTTATAAACACTCTTTGACATGTAAGGACATGAACATAAAGTTTATGGTTTTGGAACAGGTACAACCGGATATAAGAGGGGGTAGTTGGGAGTCAAAATTAGAATACCGTGAGCTATTTTGGCAGCTCCGTTTAGATGCTACTAGATACCCAGGTCTGAATGACACCCTTAACATTGGTAGTGTTCTGAAATTGAGGCAAGCCCGTTTATAACACAGTTTGGCACAACATGACATTTATTGTTTTACTCATTTTTGAATTTACCAAATCTTATAATAAGATATATGGAATGTCATGTTATATACTTGAAACTTAGGAAAGAAATGTTTTACAATGTTATTCAGTAATTCTAGGTTTCAATTTGGAGCTTTTATTTTACCCCCGAGGGTAAAGGGGTCACTACATTTATTTGTGATTTTAAAAATATTTTGCAGAATTGTTTTTTGACACATTTTAACAGTTTGTTTTGATTTCATGTTTAATATGGTATCTAGTTGCCAAGATTTTTAGAAAATGAATTATTTTTAATGATAATAAGAATGCATTTTAGAATTTCCTTATATGGTGATTTTCCTGTTGGGAAAGGTTCACAGGAAGTCATGTGATGATAGTGGAAGTATTTAATGTGAATGAACTTCCAGCAATATTTTTTGCCTTGAAAAGCTCAAGTGGTCGAGTGAAAGCGCTTGGAAGATATTGTGGATTTTTACTTTGCCTTGTTATATTAAAGGATCTTTTTGGAGACCTAGCAGCTGTTTGATTTCTTCATCTGCTTATTTTGAAAGCCTTTGTTTACGTGCTTCCGGGTCCTATCGTGCCAAGTGGTTTTTATTCTTGGTTGGATTTTGCTTTTAGTTTTGGTGTTTTTTGTTTCCCCAGCTGTTACAGACACCCTCCGGAAGGGTCGCACTGAGACGGATACCTGGTGTCAATATCATGGCCTCAAGCTGAATGCCAAAAAGTGCATAGTCATCCCCTTTGGATATAACTAATTACCCGCGGATTACCACATAGGTGCTAGTCCCCTACATACAGAAAAGGTAATAAGTGACCTGGGAACCCCAGTAGATAGCAATCTTTCCTTTGATACACATAATGACAAGGTGGTTAGAATATCCTTCTACGTGGCCCCCCTACTCTCTAATGGGTTCGCATCCAGAGCAAAGGAGGCCATTGTGCCTCTCTACTCATGACTTATTAGACCCATTAAAGAATACAACACCCCATTTGGGATATACCTTACATGACAACTGCAACAGCTTGGAAGACCACAACAGTACCACACCAAGAGGATTACTGACCTCAGACAGATGACCTATGCAGCCCAACCTAAGAAACTCCAGCTGTATTCGGTTGCATACCGCATACTCACAGGTGATCTCTGCTTGACATACAAGGCCCATGTCCAACCCAGTATTGCTGGATATGCTCCACCTAATCAGAGGCCCCTGAGAGCCACATGCTTTAGGGATATACACCTAACCACAATGATGACTAGGACGTGCTGGAGGGATAGATTCCTGACCCGGAGACTCACCATGCTTTGGAACATGATTCCAATGTACATCAGGCAGGGCCCCTCACTAGCACTCTTCAAGGGAAAGCTTGACATGTGGATGGGAGACAGACATGTACCCCAGGGATCACTGCAGTGACTCTGCTGGACAGAGGCACAGGGAACTAATGGCTCTGCCGTTCAGAGGCACAGGGAACTAACCTATGGGGGTGGCAAAAGCCAACACACTCTAGCTAGGCTTATAAATACCCTTGGTAAGACAGCCTAGTACCTACCTTTGCACTTATTACATGTCTTATGTGCATGGATAGTTAACTAGCTTTTCCATTTTACTTTGCTATCATGCTGATAAACTGTCGGGTGACTACAAGTCATATGTATCCTGTTATTGTGTATTGTAAATGCCAATAGACATAACTAATGTTTGCCTAACATAACAGTAATGCTATGTAACTTGTAATACATATCTGCCTACAATACTGTACATTACACAGTTATTGACACAATATCCCACAATGCAAATCATAATTGCACAGTGGGCCAACCTTTGACATGTTATTTTTAGTAATACACCCATACATGTGGTTACTGTTACAATATATCAACATATACTATCCCCTGTTATAACACATACTTGTTGGACCAGCCCTGCCACTGACAGCGGCTGGTGAGGAATATTTGTGTTTAAAGCCCTTATATAGCATCCATTGTGGTGTATGCGGTGTTTGCCTTGTGACCTACAGCAGTACACACATAAATACTGCAAGCGTTACTATGCTCAACAATACATCACTACAAGATAACTGTTTCCACTATAAGGATTGCGTGCACTTTAAATATTACAAAACAGGTACTAAATACACAGACATACTGAGTGTTCTACATACCTTATTAGTAACCTGAGGTATCATTGACTGTTGATTCAATCCTTTTCAGTTTGTATTTCAATCTTCTTTGTAACGTTCTGCTGGTATATACGGATGGTTTGAATGTGTGAAAGCCATCCTTTTCTAGTTAAATACCGGTAACATCTGCTATCCTGACCACCAATTGGTGTTCCAAAGTAGTTAATTAGATGCACATCAGCTATGCAGCTACTCCATTAGCCGATACCATGGCAACAGTGGTGTATAAGTGAGTACTCCACTTGGGCATTGTCCGTTTGCCTTACTTTCAAGGAAGGCGGCCTGGATGTGTTCTTTGTGATGTATTTCAACAGCTATATGGAGACAGACAGAGATATATTAGCTTCATGACTTCCATGTATTGTGTGTAATGGCTAGACGATGTTGTTCTACATGTGAGTACAGCTGTTATATTTCAGAACATTGCTACTTATGCAGGGTTTGTTTGTACCTGGTACTTCTGCAGATGTTTCAGTCTGGCAAAGATGTTTGGGCAGCTCAAGGCTGTATGGCTATGCATGAACTGTTATGTGGTTTACAGTGTGCTCATCAGACATCCTTGATTTGGTGTACATGTGTATCATACTGTGCTGTTACTTAGTAATTGGTAACACTTCCCGGTGTACACACAACCCTCTGAAACGGGATTAGTGAAAAAAAACCCTGTAACATCAGCAGCTGTTCCATTGTATAACAGTAACTATTTCACATAGGGCCATGTTAGTGTGTCTCTCACAAGGTATGTTAAGGCTTCTGCAGATGTCGTACAGTGAGTGAATGATTTGTGATGTTATTACGGTTTGTATTGTAATTTGTTTGGGTGTGGGGGTGATGGTGGGTGTGCATAGCAGATGCAGGTGTGTAGGAACTGCTTTTATGCATAATCGATATGTGCGTGAGGGTTCCTTCCCTATTTGAACACCTACCCTTAAGTGGACTAATACTATGGTAATTGTTGGATGATACATCAAGGCACTGTTAAGTGGTTCCTGTATAGCATGCAGGTGATGTTAGTCCTTAAATCCTTTTGGCAATACATCAGAATGTAATAAAGTGTTGCTACATGAAAGCTGTGTATTTCTCTCATAGGTATTTGCAGTCATTGGAGTTGTGTTGGTGACTGACCCTCTTTGGCTAGGGTTGCCACTTTTTCATATGGCCATAGTGGGACATTTTCGGGACACACATCAGATTTTACTGGCTGACGCAAACCCGCGGTCAGTACAAAGGATAGAACTTTCCTTTCTTGCCTAAATATAAGCTTATTCTTGTAGCAGTTTAGTTGCTTATCCTGTTTCTTGTAACATGTAGGTATTTTAAATACAGAAAGAAATATTGTATGCAACTATTACATTACATATGGGACATAATTATGCCCTACATTCTCAGGACATTTGCCACGTTTAATATATTTGGTCAGGACACAACTGCCCAAAGAGGGACTGTCCCTCGCAAAGTGGGACAGGTGGTAACCCTATCATTGGCTCATGTCCATAGCATATATTTGTAATAGTGTATAGGCATATACTCTCGATATCCTTTGTTCATAAAGGTTGATCGTGGCAGACCACACCCCCCACTTTAATATTCTACCTCCTAGATCACGCAAACAGATGCACAAAGCTAACCCACACCCACACATTACAGTCCCCCAGGAACACACAATACACTCAGAACACACACTTACACACACTACAGCCCTCAGAAACACACTTACACACAGTAACCTAGCTGAACCGCAACACCAGAAGCACTGAATAACTGTCTCTTAACATCGTGATTTTAAACCTCATGCATCTGGTGTTTCGGTACTGTGTTCTTTCGGACTTTAAGCCTCGTGATTACGCGCGTCAGTATGTCAAGCAGTCGGTATGTGGTAGGTAACCAATTTATATGTACCTCCATGGTTATGTAGATATTGTTAACCTATCTATATATCTATATATATATGTATATCCCCATATATCAACATATATATATATCTCTCTCCCTCTCTCTCTCTCACTATAGATATATATATATATATATATATATATATATATATATATATATATATATATATATATATATATATATATAGATATATATATATATATATATAGATGTATACATATATTATATATATATATATAACATACACCTTTCATTGGGTACATGCCAGTCTGTCCTATTTCCACATATTCCTACCTTTTGTATTTTATCCTGTCAGTATACACAACTGCCATTGGCACATCTCAGGTAGCTTAGTGGTATGTTATTGTGAAGACTGTGTACATGGTTATGTGTTCTAATCCTGGCAGTGGTATTTTACCACTCAGAGCAGGCACTGGTAGTGCAAGGGTGATTAACACACATTTCAGCAGTTGTGTGTTCCATATGTTTATTATTCTGTGGAATGCTACCTATATATGCAAGCTGTGTTTAAGGCATACTATGTAACATGCAAACATCTGAGAAGATTCCTGTCATGGATACTCCCCATTATTTGGAACTACATCCCTGATTACATTATACAAAACCCCTCACTAACACTCCAGGGAATCCTTGCAGAGTGTATGGGGAACAGTGGATACACCCCAGGGATCCCGCAATTGGCTCTGCTCCACAGAGGGATAGTTAGATAATCAATGAGGTGGCGACAGCAGATACTTTTTGCCTATGCTTATGAGTGGCCTTGGGCAGTTAGGCATGTACCAACCTATGTATCTATGAACCTATACATACACTATGGACACATGCTGATAGCTTAATTTACTGTTCAGATATTGACTTACCTTGTGCCAATGGCAGTTGTGTGTACAATAGTTGAGGGCTACCTATGTAGGATGCACACAGTAGACCACCTATACATGACAATTTACAGGTGTTCGTGTGTGTGTGTGCCAGCCATGTTTGCTGTGTGTGCAGGTGGAGAAGGGTGTCAGTCCATGAGTGCCTACACTGTCAGTGTGTGTGCTATACATTCCCTCTTTGCCAAGGCATGGGCATACTGGGCACGCATCCGTCTGCCTACTTGGGCTGGCACAGGGTGTTCATGGTCTGAGCCCCTCTGTGCCTGTGGGTCCCTTGGCAATGTTGGTGGGCTGTGAGGGCCTTCACCATTCTGTCCTTGCTGCAGCTGTTTCCGCAGGATCATATTGCGTAGCATGGCACATACTATGAAGATGTGGCACACGTGCCTGGAGAGTACTGCAAGGCTCCACCAGATATGTCCAAGCAACGGAACCGTGATTTCAGCATCCCAAACACGCACTCTATGATAATTCTGGTTTCTGCGTGTGCCTCATTATGGCGTTCTTGCATGGCTGTGTGTGCATTTCTGATGGGAGTCATCATCCATGGTTCCAGTGCATAGCCAGCATCCCCACCAGGTGGCCATATGGGATGCCCCCCCTGGCAAATACCTTATACAGCTGTGAGGCATGACAGATGTGGAAGTCGTGATAGCTTCCAGGGCTGCCAGCACACACATCCATGATAATGCCCTGGGCATTGCACATGACCCGGCAGTTGATGGAGGGGTATCCCTTGCAGTTTATTAGCGACTACCTTGCTCACCGGGTGGTGACTTGATGTGTATGTGCGTGCAGGTCTATTGCACCCAGTACCTCCGGGTAGTCTGCCACATGGTGGAAGAGACGCATATTAATGGCCAACTCCTCCTGCATTCGGGGGAAGTATATGTGCTCATTGGCATGTGGTAACACGGCATCCTGGAACTGGTGGAGTACCCTGGATGCTGATGCCTGTGAGATCCCCATGATATCCCCAGTTGGCCTTTGGAAGGTACCTGTGGCTAGTATTCTCAAGCTTACATATACCTTTGTGTCCACTGGGATGGGTTCCCCTCTGTTACTTCTGGCTCTGAGGCATGGCTGGCACAGCTCAACAAGTTGCTGTATGGTGTCCCTGTCCACCCTGTAACGCTCTACTATCTCCAGATCATGTAGCCCCTGGTAGGTTACCCTAGGTCTGAACATTCTTCTCCTCCTCTGGTACCTGAGATGGTTGCCAGCATCATCCTCCACACCACTGTCAGTCTCCAACACATGCTGGTGAATCCAAGCTATGGCAGCCCCTAACATGTACATATTAAAAGTTCCCTGTCTGTATACACCAATGGTGCAGAGTGTCTAGGAATACACAAGTGTGTGTGGGGCTTTCACACCTTATACTATTGTGCAATGGATGATGCTGGTGTAATTGGGTGTGTATGTGCAATTCCAGCTGTGGGGTATCTTAATTATTGGTTTTACAGCAGGTACTGCTATTGTGGGGCCTTTGTTGTTGACTTACACTTGGCTGCCGTGATTCATCTATTGCCCTTTACTTCAATTTTCAACCCGCTTCCCCTCCCATTGTCAGGTATGCATCCAGCTGCCGGCTTTCTTGTTTTGTACTTTCACAACCCAGGATTGTGTTGGAAAATGTGTTATGTAGCTGATCTACTGCAAGTTTGCCTTGTTCTGCTGTGACAGTTCTCATTTCTTTGCTGTACGGCACCTCCCCTTTCCTGTTCTGCAAGTAGCTGCTAGCAGCGTTGTTAGCTGTTGTCAATAGCCCACTGTGAGTTCCTAGGTGTTAATTACTAATTTGTACTCCAATTGCCATGCTGCAGCACTTCCTTATTGTCTTCCCATATCCTTCCTGTTTCAGCTGTGATGTTAAACCGCGCACAGTCATTTACCGGGTTTCGAGCGCGTTTTCATCCATGTTCACATGCACTTTCGGTTGCCTTGTGTGCTCTCAGCTAAGCAAAGCTATGGCTACTTCCACAACCCTATCCTGCGGCTTTGCTTAGCAACAGACACCCCAGATTAGCAATGATCCAATGTGCTTACAGCAACAGTGGCACACACCTCTCTTGATGTCATGTTTACCTCCAGGCCACTCCTCGGTGTTGTACCGCTACACCGTGTGGTACATCCTTACGCTGGCAGGGCGTTTGCAATTCAGTATTACTTGACTCATTTGCATGGCATTGACTACTAATTCCTAGTTACCGTGCAGAACACTGTCATAGACCCTTAGCAACCCTTGTGCCATGGTTGTGGTGTAGCATGCATGCCATTGACTATTATGGGGAATTCATGAATTGTGTTACATTGCAGTTTTATGACATCTAAATATATTTTCCTTGTGATCCCATTTGCACACTGATGCACTGCGGTTTTACTTTGTGTTAGTGTGGCCATGACATTAAATGTTATATTTTATGTGTTGTGCATGTTTTTTTATGCCATTGGCTATATATTTAGCCATTGGCATATATTAACATTATAATATGTAAGTTTGGTCCCCTTTCATGGCTCCGATTTTATGTTTGAAAAAATGTAAACTGTTTTTTTTTGGTTTACATTTCTTCATGCTTATGTTATGCCTGCACCACTTCATGAATCGCTATATAGATTAATTTGCATGCTACACTGCTGAGCATGGGGTAGTTAGCATACATGCGCCAGGAGCTGCACAGCTCTGGCGTATGCTGGTAGTGCACATGGAAACAGCTCGTACCTGAATCACTCGGCAGCCATATTTGGCGCTAGATCGCTGACGCTACTCCGGCGCCTGGCACAAGCTTCATGAATCCTGGGGATTGTTTGTGTTCCCAAAGAAATTACTATAACTTCAAGTCAAGTTTTACCACCATTGATGTGCAGTGATCATGGGGTTATAAAGGTTAATTTGTTGCTAGATTATTCTGCCAAACTGAAATCTAAGCCAATGCACAGAAGCTTAATTACAGATTATATGGAAGCAAAACAGTCACTATGTAAAACTAACTGGAGTGAAGTGTTCAGTGGAAAACCGCAGCTGGAATGTGGAAAGTTTTGAAAGAGAAATTGTTTGAGTGCAAAAAATCAAAAAATAAAATGTTTAACATCACAATCTAGGAATATAACATCAAGCAGATATATTTCCAGAAGAACAAAATATCTGATTAAGGTGAGACAAAAAAATATAATAAATGGAAGAGAGGTCGAACTAGAACTTTGAAAACTGAAATAAACAAGCTTGAGAAACAGATTAAGCATAGTATGAGACAAGATCAAGAAAACTTTGAAGAAAATGTATATAAAGATATTGAGCATAATAGGAAACTTTTCATAGATACATAAGATGTGGAAGGAGTAAAGACACACAGATTGATAAACTGTATGTAGATTCTAAAATTTATTTTCAGACACAACAGATTATAGATATATTTACAAAATCTTATGCAAAACAGTTTGGCTTCACAAAAGGGGTGGTAAGTTGTCCTAATGACATCTAGGTAACCCCAGATACTGGAATCAAATTAGATTATATTGAAAAATAACTGCGCAAAGTGGATCCAAGCAAAGCACAGGGAGGAGACGGAATTAGTAACAATCACCTGAGAACACTTCAGAAAGAACTTACATTACCATTATATCTATTATTTACTAGGTCATATAAAAATGGCGAGATTCCTCAAGGTTGGAGACGTGCTTATTAAACCTGTTTTTAAGGGAAAGGGGAGTAGGACAAACTCAGAGTCATATAGACCCTTAAGTCTACTTTTATGCTGTGGAAAAATAATGGAGAAGGTAATATTGGATAAGTTATTGTCAGAAATGGATAGGTTGGGACTTGAAACCATATATCAGCATGCATATGTTGAAAACAGATCTATTACCACCTGTAACATGATGTTCTATAATGATATAATAACAGCTATGAATGAAAAATTGTGTTGTGATGTAATTTATATAGATTTAATGTCAGCATTTGACAGGGTCATACACATAGGCGTTCGACACCATCCCCCACTCTGGAATTATAGATAAACTCACTAAACTAGGTATAAATCCCTATGTCAAAAGATGGGTTGCCAACTGGCTTACTGACAGAACCCACACTGTGAAAGTAGCAGACTCCAAATCAGACTTCAGACCAGTGACAAGTGGAGTACCACAGGGTTCAGTCCTGGGTCTTCTCCTGTTTGGTATCTACTTCTCTGAAGTACAGGCTAACACAGAAGGTCTTTGGCTAACTAAATTCACAGATGACTGCAAACTAGGAGCCATAATCAAAACTCGTAACGATGTGGACATCCTACAAAAGGAACTCACTGAGACAGATGCCTGGTGTCAAAGACATGGTCTCAGGCTCAATGCCAAAAAGTGCATAGTCATCCCGTTTGGTAAAAAATTCTGTACCCATGAAATACCACATAGGCGGTAGTCTACTTAACACCAAAAGTGTGATAAGAGACCTTGGGACACAGGTGGACAGTAGTCTCTCCTTTGATAATTACATCGCCACAGTAATCAGGAAATCCTTCTATGTGGCACACCTCATCACAAAAGGTTTCTCATCCAGGAAAAAATAGGTAATTTTTCCCCTCTACTCATCACTCATTAGACCCATTATAGAGTACAATGCCCCTTTTGGTATGTACCTCGCAAGACATCTACAACAACTGGAAAGGCCACAGAAATACCATACAAAGAGGATTACTGGCCTCAAACAGATGCCGTACGCAGACCATCTCAAAAAACTCCAGCTTTACTCTGTCACATATTGCCTACTCAGACGCGATCTCTGCCTAACATACAAAGCTATGTCAAACACAGAGCTGTTGGACATGCTCCACGTAAAGAAATCCCAATCCCTCCGAGCAACACACTCTAGGGGCCTAAACCTTGTCACCACAATAAACAGAACAGGCTGGAGGGATAGATTCCTGTCCCAGAGAATTCCCATACTCTGGAACAGACTATCTATCTATGTCAAACAGAGCTCCTCATTAGCACTCTTGAAGAAAAATCTTGATGATTGGATGGATAATAGAAAATTCACCCTGGGGATCACTTCTGTGGTTCTGCTTGACAGGGGCACAGGAAAATAATTTTCTTGGGTGGCGAAAGCCAGGGTACCTTTTTGGCTAGGCTTGTATAGGCCCTAGGGCCAATAGTCTAGTACCTACCTATGAATCTATGATCCTATAACACTGATCAATAAATTGGTACAACTGGGTATTGATGTACTCTTGATAAGATGGATGGCTGCGTGGCTTACAAATAGGACATGGCAAGTATCATACAGCAACTGGACAGACAAAATCCTTGGTTACAGTCAGGATCCTCACAGGGATCTGTCCTAGGCCCTTACTTGTTTAGATTGTATCTTTCAGACCTAACTTTTTCATCTGAGGTGTTCTACAGTCTATATGCAGATGACCTGAAATTGGGTAAACTGATTACATGTGTTACTGATAATGCATGGCTGCAAAATAACTTGACTAAATTGACCATTTGGGCACAGGAGAATAATATACTCATAAATAGTTCAAAAACTAGACATATGAGATTTGGTAGGCATAAATTGACAGGTGAATATTTAATACAGCTCACAGTGATTGAAACTGTAGACTCAATTAAGGACCTGGGTATATGGGTAGATTTAGCTATGAGTTTTTCTAATCATATCAACCAATTGGTTAATGATAGTTATAGAACTATAGGTTGTATAAAAAAGATTTATAAAGTCTAGGAAATCAAAAATAATGAAGTTATTGTGTGTTAGTTACATTAGAGCCAAACTTTAGTATGGAATAACAATATGGAAACCGTATAAGAAAACAAGCATGAGTAAATTGGAAAGAGTACAATGGAAATATACCAGGGTTATCCATGGATGTGAAAATTTAAGTTATTATGAACGACTATAATATCTGAACTTGTACAGTGTCTCTTATAGATATCTAAGAGGAAATCGTATTCACGTATATAGGGCATTTAGTGACAACTACCTCTGGGAATGTTTGGGGTTTACAAAAAGTAGTAGAGAATCATCAGACAACTTATGTAGGAGATGTAGAAGAAATAGATAAATTTTGGAGAGGTTATCTATGAAGATCCTGTGGAACATAACAAAGATGCTAAATGGATAGAAGAAGTAAAGGAAAGAATAAGAAGCTTAAAGGTACAGAATATGAAATGGGATAAAGTAACAACCAGAGAGACTGAAACAAAGTTAAGAAAAACCTCTAATTGGAAACCCCCAGTCCCAGATGCAGTACCTAACTTCTGGCTAAAAGTATTAACATCTTTGCACAAAGATTTAGCCATGAGTAAGAACTATTTACATGCACACCCTAAACAAACACGACATGGCTAAGAACAGGAAAAACAATGCTCCTACTTAAGAGTTAACCTGCAAGCTACCCTAAAAATTATAGGCCAATAACTTGCCTTCTGACGACGTATAAACTATACACTGGAATTGATACCGGCAGAGTTTATAGTCATTTAGAAGAAAACTCAGTTTATGGCAGTAGAACGAAAGGGCAACAAAAGAAAGTCATATGGTACAAATGATCATTTGTTGTTGAATAAAGTCACAGTGGAGAACTGTAAAAAGGGGAAGAATTTAAGTATGGCCCGGATTGACTACAAAAAAGGATTTGATAGTATCCTACATTCATGGATAAAAGAGTGCTTAAAAATGTATGACATACCCTACACTGATCAATTACATTAGAGTGACCATGAAACAGTGGCAGACCACTTTGCAATTAAGCCATGATAAAGGGCAAGTTATTATTCCAGGGATAAAAATCCAAAGGGGGATATTCCAGGGTGACCCTCTGTCACCTCTGCTATTCTGCCTTGCCCTTAATCCATTAAGCTGTCTACTCAACAGCTTAGGTCATGGTTATAATGTGGCTTCTAGAAAACAACAAAGTGCAAAGATTGCTCATCTTCTTTTTCTCAATGATTTGAAACTGTATAGCTCATCAGATGAAGAACTGAAAACACAACTGCAAGATGTCAGAACTTTTTCAGATGATATAAGAATGTCATTTGGTCTTGATAAATGTGCAAAAGCAACCTTTAAAGCAAGAAAACTGCAGCACCAAGAAAACATCAGTTTGGGACAAGAATGTGATATAAAAGAACTTGAGCAAGAGGGAGTGTATAAATATTTGGGAATTGATGTAGTATCAACAATAAAACATGAACAAATGCGAGCAAAACTTAGCAAGGAGTACTTCAGAAGACTTAAATTAAGAAAACAGCTTTGACATCTAGGAACTAAATCCAACCTAAAAACTAATTTGCTCTTCCTGTCCTAACTTACAGTTTTGGGGTGACTGTCCCCAAAACGTGCTGGATAGATTAGACAGGAAAACAAGAAGGATGCTTCATGCTCAACAAATGATTTATAAAAAATAGTGCATAACAAGATTATATATTCCCTGTTCGAAAGGAGGGATGGGCCTCCTTGAAATTGACTACACATACAGATCTGCAATCATGGGACTCCACACATATCTGCTGACCTCACAGGACCCAAATGTTTTGAAAGTTTTGAAACATGCGGAGAATAAATCTAAGCTGTGTTCCCTACTTAGGCTAGCTGAAGCATATCTGCGTCAAGCAGGAATGGAAATCAAACCACAAGTGGATAAAATCCATGCAGCAACTGAATGTGCCAGAAAACAAAAGAAAGAATATCAAGTAAAGGTCCAGATGAGAAGGCAAGAAATGTGAAAAATGTATAAATACAGTTACAAGTATAGAAAACTTTTGCAAGAACCTCATGTTGATCAGAAACAAATGCAGGAAAGGTTAAGGAGAGGCAAATTCAAACCAAGAGATGAAAGGTTAATATTGGCGGCACAAGATATTATGCACATGTTGGTTTACAATGTCCATTGAACATGTGGGAGAAACAGACAAATGTAAGTTTTGTAAAACAGAATTGGAAACAGTGGCACACCTTGTTGCTAGTTGCGACCTATTAATGGCAGAAGGAATGTATACTGAAAGGCATAATAATGTGGCGAGACTGTTGCACTGGGGACTGTGCAAACATTATGGTACTGAAGTGGTTGAAAAACACTGGAAATATGAGCCACAAAGCATCATAGAAAATGATAAAGTCTACATCACATGGGATCATCCATTGCCAACAGTTCAAAAGATAGATGCTAGAAAACCAGATATAGTGGTCCAAGAAAAGAAGACAAAAGTAGCATTGATCATTGAAATCGCCACACCCAGTGACTACAGTATCCTGTGTACAGAGAGACACAAAATCATAAAATATCAGGATCTGCAAGCAGAAACTAGGGCAATGTGGAAGACAGATACCCAGAAACTTCCTCCGACAGTGGTAGGAGTAACGGGTCTTATAAAGCAGAGTCTACAATCATATTTAGATATGCTACCAATACATGTAACTCCATATGAACTGCAGAAGGGGTCATTACTGAGCACATTGCGGGTGCTGCAAAAAACAATTTTGGCTGACATCAAAGAGTGAAACAATAGTAATTTCATGAACTTTAATCATACTTGGACTTAGGAATGGGGTCCATTTCCGCCACTGTATTAGAAACCCAAAAGATTTTGAGAGGTTAAAAAAAAGAGATTCTATAGAAATGAGAAGTGTACTAATTGGTTCTCCTGACATGATGCATGGAACAGACTACCAAATTACATTAAAGCAAGTACTAGTTTAGATATTTTAAGAGCAGCCTGGATACTTATTATGGGAACAAGTGTTTTTGTATATTAGCAAGCTAGAAGGGCATTAATGCCTGTGCTTGAAATATTTGTATGTATGTATGTATGCATGTACCTTAACCTGGCCAAAGTATTTGACACAATACCCCACTCAGGCATTGTTGACAAACTCAAGATGTTAGGCACAAACCCTTATGTCACCCAGTGGATAGCCAACTGATTCACAGACAGGACCCAGGAAGTTCCACCACTACAAAGAGGCCAGTCACAACTGGAGTCCCTCAGGGATCAATCCTTGGACTGCTCCTTTTTTGGAATTTACTTCTCAGAAGTCAAGGCCAAAGTCCGTGACCTCTAGCTGACTAAATTTGCAGATGATTGCAAATTAGGAGCTGTCATTGAATCTCACACTGACACAAATGTTCTCCAGGAGGGGCTGACACAGACAAACAACTGGTGTCAGAGCCATGGACTAAAACTAAATGCCAAGAAATGCATAATAGTATTCTTTGAGAAGTCATCCATCCCTGGTAACTATCATATTGACAACACACGCCTTAGAGATGACACAGTAGTCAGGGACTCTGGGACACACATAAATAGTAATCTAGCCATTGACCATCATGTGTTTACAGTGGTGAAGAAATCATTCTATATTGCACAACTTATAAACAAAGGTATGGCATCTAAGTCCAAGGAAGTCATTGTTCCACTGTATTCGGCATTCATCAGACCTATCATTGAGTACAATGCCCCCTTTGATATGTACCTAACCAGGTATATCCAACAATTGGAACGTACACAGAGGTTACTCACTAAAAGAATACAGGGCGTAACTAAAATGTCCTATGCAGACTGCCTCAAGGACCTGTCTCTGTATTCTGTCTCCTACTGGCTTTTGAGGGGAGATCTATGCCTGGCATACTGGGCATTGTCAGACCCCACTCTGATGGACCTCCTGCATATCCACAAAACAAACAGCGTCAAAATTACCTATTCTAAAAACTTAAACCTTGCCTGTGATATAAATAGATCCTGCTGGAGAGATAGGTATGTACCTCAGAGGGGTCTATATTATAACCGTGAAACCTCACATACGCAAATATGGAAACGTCGACACATTGAGTGAACCGCAAAAACACAGAACATCCTGAACCGCGAAATTAAAAATGTCGAATTGGCATAGATGGCCAACCCCACCGCCCACTACGTACTACCTACTCAAACAAAATAAATAATCCACATACATACACTTAACAAAACCCTACTTCTAACCCTAAACTAAAGCTTACATATAGTACTACGTATGCACTTACCTTAACCCCCACCCTAACCCTAAGGTCTGTAACTATTGCACAACTATGTTAAGGAGCTATACCCAAACAAAATAAATAATCCGCATACATACACTTAAAAAAACCTTACTTCTAACCCTAAACTAAAGCTTACATATATTACTATGTATGCACTTACCTTAACCTGCACCCTAACCCTAAGGTCTGTAACTATTGCACACTTACCTTAAGGAGCTATACCGGAGAATGGCCAACTAAGATGATTCAACATTTTGAATTTCGTGCTTCAGGACGTTCAGTGTTTTCGCGGTTTGCTCAATATGTGTTGACATTCCCGTATTCACGCAACTGCAGTTTCACGGTTGTAATAGGTAACCATCTCAGAGACTGCCATGTCTATGGAACAGGCTTCTCATCCATGTGAAGCAGAATTCCTCCCTAACCCAATTCGAGTGCAAATTGGACAACTGGATGGGAAACTGGAACATCATCCCTGGTTTGGCACCTATGTCTCTAATGGACACAGGTAACCTGTAGATAGTTCATCTCCCAAACCCCTGCTTACACTTATCAATGATATCAGAACTTGTCAGAGATTTGGGATGCATGGCTAGGCTTAAAAAGGCCCTTGTGGTCCTTAGCCTAGTACACATCTATGAACCTATGAACTCACTCACTTGCCTATTAACCACAATAACAGGCCTTTGTGTATTCTGTATATTAAGTAAGATTTATCTTCTTATACTTGCCTGTTGATAACCACATTAAAAAAGATAGCGGCCTTTCTCTCTGCTGTATTTGTTTTCTCATGTATTGCTGTATTTCATTACATTGTACAATTCTGAATGCATAACATCTATAAAAGAAACACATTCAGAAACTGTGTAGTAGCACATTAAATAAATCACTAGACTTCATGCTATAAATATATACCCTAGTTCTTAATACTTCATTTTAAAATGGATGACATGATATTAAAAACGATATAGGATAAATAAAGCATGAGAAATGTGCCTTTTGACTAGCAGTTTTTTATGCCAAATACTTTATTGTAAGCTAATTAATTCAGTCTAGAAGTACACTACCCGTATCAGTAGTAAAAACAAGAAATGAGCAGACAGATGATTGTCCTTCTTAAGGAGGATCTACGACCCAATTGCAATGTACTTCAGTAACTAGAGCTGCTTCTGCTTCATTGAAAATAGCCTAATTGTTGTATTGTTATTTTACTCTTCGGGTGTTTTGTTTTCTCTTTTTTTCGCTCTTATATAGTCCAACATCTGCCCTTAACATGTCACAAGTGCACTGTCTTTCATAATACATTACTTGGGCTCTTCCTTGTCACATACCTTCAAAACTGCTTTGCAATACATGCAGGGCTCAAATTATACTCTGTAGACATATGGAAAATAACATTGTTATTGGGAGGTTTGCATGTAAGCTTGTTATGGCAGGATACTTTTATATGAACCTTACCATTATAACTAAGACAACCTTGAACTATTTCACAAACGGCAGTCACCGCCAACTAACAGCTCTTATACAATTCAAGTGGCCATAACAAAAGGTAGCTAGAAGTTAAGTGACCTGTAGTCAACTATCAGGTTTAAAAAAATATTAAATGTGTCACACTGCCATGCTTTCTGATGCTAGTACATCGCGGCAGCTAAAACTCCCTATGTATGGAAAAGAATTATTGGGACTCCACTTACCAAAAACTTCTCTCTTGATGTGAACTTCTTCACTCTATTTCTTAAACATCTAGCAATCTGTTTATGAGCACACACATACTCATAATCCTCTCTATTATTTTATTGATGTTATTATTCTGAAAGCACGACAAAATGTGTATCCAAATCTAAAAAAAAAAAACGGTTATCTTCCTATATTATTTACTGATTTATTTTGTGATAGTAGAAATACTAAAGTTCCTGCTCTTTTGATAATTTTGACTAGATTCTAGTTTTTCACTTGCAGCAGTTCCTGTTGATGTTTGTTAATAGCCTTCTTCTAAGCTGTATTTAAGATAGTTTTGAATAATAGGCTTGAGAAAGTCACTAATGTAGTTGTATCGTTCAAACTCTTGAATTATACTAAGAGAGATGTAAAGTTGTCATTTGTAACTGGTCGCTCCCACTTAACAGAATGACTTAAAAGTCTTGAACTAAAATCAAGAGTTATAAATTCACCCTGGAGAGTACTGTAGCTGGAATCAGCTGGCTTAAGTTGGGTTGTTTTCTTGAGGTTCTAAACATCTTAGATATAGCTATTCTCTCTTATTTTGGTCACACCTTTACCAAACATGGCTAATAGAAAAAAAAAAGATGCTGAGACATAGTCTGATATCTTACAGAAAGGCAAAATAATGTGGTAGGAAGTAAACACAAGCAAGAAGACAGTTGCAGTAATGCTTCAATCAAGTTATCTTTATGTGCGAAACTCTTAGGGCTACATTAATAGCAAGGAAAGTATTCTGAGAAAAAATAACATTTGAGTGGAACTATTACAATATGAAAATAAAGAGAAGTTTTAGGATTGTTCCTTGAAACTAATGTGCAATGGCAAATCCTCTTAATTTCATTCATAATCTAAAATAAAAGTAAGAGATTATGTAACTGTAAAAACCTAGCAATGCACAAGTCCCTAACAGAAACTTCTCCCATTAGTAAATAAGGAGCAGTAAAGAGGCTGCAGTAATGTTTATAGATATGTTCCAAAATAATTGCCACGGTAAGGTTGAGGCATTATGACAACCTCTCTCATTGTGTCAATTGTAAAAGGGTACAAACCACTGTATTAGAAAAGGACAGAGTGAAGAATGCTCCCTATGAGAGGTGAAAGATATGTAATTGTCACTTATACAACTGTGATTTTCAAAAGAGTACTGTGACTATCAAAAGTAACTGTAGCAGCAGGAAAAAATATAGGGATATCTTAATCATCTGTACCACAGACAATGGTGGTGCTGTACCCCGACAACACAACTTTCATGCTTCTTCCATGCACTTACTCCATATCTGTAGGGGGAATACTCTGAAATACTGCAACTTCATACATAATATATATATTCTTCATTTTCTCAGTGACAGACTTGCTCTTCTGAAATTTCATCACACACTTTGAGGATCCCAAAAAAGAGTTGCATACCACCAATGAGAGGAAACAGGGTTCTTTAATATCCATCTCAAATGAATATGGTAATCTCCACATGAAGGTATGTGCCACAACTAATATCATCCTGAAACTTTCAATGAGTGAGATCAGAGTTGATTCAGAGCAGCTAGCTTGTGTGTGGGTGTGCACATATGTGTGCATGTGTATGTGTGTGCATGTGCGTGTGCATATGCGTGTGTGTGTGTGTGTGTGTGTGTGTGTGTGTGTGTGTGTGTGTGTGTGTGTGTGTGTGTGTGTCTGTGCACTTGTGAGTCTATGTCTGTGTACTTCTGTGTGTGTTGATGACAACAAATATACAATAAAATATAATGATTGCTTACAAGCACAGACCTTCATTATAAATGCATACCTGTCATCAGAGAAAATGAGCAAGGGAATTATTATTTCCATATCAATACAAAAATAGATTTGCTACTTCATAGCATGATGCTAGTGCTGTGTATAAACACTCATATTATAAAAAAAAATGTGTATCTGCATCCTGAGGTAGTTCGGCACATGCATCTGTACGGCCTTCGTATAATTAGAGCAAGCATAATGGCTTCCCATTTATATATTCACTTTTACTATTATGACCTCAATTTCTCCTTAATTATAAGTACCCTTAAGTCACTGAAAACTGTAGTTTAATGGCATGCATGGCTAATTTATACCTTTATCATGGTATCAAGTGACGATTAGGTTTCAGAACCTGGTGTAGTAAGGGGAAATAGATATGAAGACTTGTGTGTTTCTTCATTTGCATACATTCCATGAGGAAGGCTGGATGTATGCATGAGGAAGGGTGGATGTATAAATGAGGAAGGGTACATGCCTTCTCCTGTAATCATATCCATATTACTTATAACTGGAAGATGAGCATAAATTGTTTTGCAATCCAGATGTTACATTCCTACCTCTGACTGAATATTAGCACAGCACACTGGAACCATTCACAACATGTTTCAAAGGACAAGTCGCTATGTTGCAAATAGACAACAAAACTGAAGACACAGCTTAACCGATCATAGGACTTGAATAGACCTTTGTTTAAGGATATATGTTTCTGGCAAAGTGCAAAACACAGAATATTATTAAATGCATTTCATGTAATATATGCAATTCATAAATTATCAGAATATGACACTGATGGACATACTTATATGCTTAACTGATGATACCATCAACTCTTAAATACCATATCCCAAGAAGATAAGAACTGGCACATTGGAATATAGGAATGTAGCATTCTGTAAGCATAGTTAATTAAACAAATATGATTTTAATATCTGGTGAGATGTGCTACTTTCCATCTTCCTGTGACACAAAATGGTTTAAGAGCTCAAGGGTTCCATTCTTATTTGTCTCACCTGACAAACAAGCAATACAGTGACTGTACCTTTAAACAGCAACGCAAATGATTATTGCAATTGCATACTATCAAGGAGATCCATTGCCATTATACAGAAATAACTAACACTTACCTTTTAAAAAATGCTGCATTCGGAACTTCTTCTTTCCATGGTTTTCAGCAGCTCTGTTTGTTGCAACTGTGTAATCTTATGCAGAACAATGAGGCCCATGGGGGTATGGAGTTTATATCATACAGTTTTCAAGGCTCTAGCATAGCAATCCTGCTAATGAAGCTCAGGCTAATTAATGTACTTGAATCACACATTTTTTCTGGTTTTGGCAATAATCATTGTGCTGCTAAAAGGCTTACTCAACTATCTGAACTTACATGAGAACCTGCAAAGTGCATTGAGCATGTGTGGGTAGGTCAAAACCTCTTCAAGGATGCATGGAAAGCCAGTTTAGTTTTGTATCCTATAAATGTGCAAAATAGCATGATTGCTATCACAATAAAGCCTCATGTAAATATCCGACTAGTTCCATTTCAAGTGTGCGCACCCCAACACGATCATGCGATGCTGTCCATCTAAGCAGTGATGGCACTGTGATCAGTCATGTTAACTAGCTGCCTGACACTGCATGTCACATGCTGAAGATCAACACACAGAACCACAAGAGGGCCACCATAGTTGCTAGAATGTGACTTGGTGAACGGCCATGGATTACAAAGGCTCCTTGGTGGTGTAGCAAAAAGAGTAAAATTTCCTACACCTGCTGCATAGATACCACTTGGAGCACCTGAAAAGGGACTTCTAACATGGTCCCCAATATAAAATGGATGCCTGGTACAGTCTTGAAAGGGCAGTGTCTGGTGCCACTGGCATACCTTCTGTGGTGAACAGTGTTGCCTCCCCTACAGTAACATATGGAGGCACCATCTGGCCCTTCTTATCAGTATGAAAATAAGATCAGAGTAACAGCTCCTGAGATGTATAGTAAGTAAGTTCTATAAGACTCTATTGGACTTCTAATTTAGGATTTCATTTTTTTTCATTCTTTAGAAACTCAGGAGGAAATCTCAGACAACTCCCTCTTTTTCCACATGACAATGAAATGGCTGTCCAGGTGAAGGGATGTGCATGATATTGTGACATAATTCATAGTATTAATTAATATAAATACAATTTTTTGCTCACACATGAAGTTGTGGAAGTGGCATTATTTTGCTACATTACTAGTATAAATAATTATACCTGTCATGTCAATATATATACTGTTTGTAAATATGAAGTTTGCAGTGATTGCAGTCATAACAATCGGATAGATATAAATGCTTTATGACATAACTGTTAGGAGAGGAAAAACAAAGCATTGTATTTGTTAGCCCTGTTCCTTACACACCTACCAGCCGGACAAATGATGCAGACATAAGATATACAGGCACTTGAGCCTACTGACATCAGCCTGTCTACCCAACTATAGTGCTTATATTGATGATTGGCCTTACCAGTATTTTTGCATGCATTATCTGTGTACATTGCCAAAGTCAGAATATACCTTTTTTTGGGGTGGGGGATCAGGTGACTGCATAAGGAGTATAGAAAAGCAGGTTTGGACATCTTCTACATCTTCTGCCCTGTCACTCACTGGAAGGATAGCTATTTTTCCTTTTGCTGGCAAAACCAGGAGTGCACCAACTGTCATGCAGTGTGAGTTGGTGAAGGTGGTAGGGGAACTGGTGGACTGGCCTCTAAAAGCCTGCATCGGCCACCTACAAATGGTCCTTGTGCAGGGTTGAAGTGTCATACCACTGCTTGTCTCTGCATTAAACACCTTAGGTGGGGCCCAGTTAGGAGTGTGGTCAGGGTGCTGACTAACCTCTTACTTGAGTCTTACTCAGAGAATGTGGACAAACAAGTGTTATAACCACCTTATCCCCCATATTGGTGTTATCTTCTGTCTGTGTCACCTTACTCTCGTGTTTGTTGACATTCTCTCCATCATCGCTGTCCTCTTTTTATCTCTAAGTCTATTTTATTTATTTATTTTTATAGTGGGGTAATACACTATAATACTATTGGCACCCCTGCAAATGTGTCAGTGCCTTCTTGTCAATCTTAGTCGATGTTTTGTGTTTGTTTGTGTGCCCCTACTTCCAAAATACTCAGTCTTTCTATCCCTTTCCTTAATTTTACATCCTTCCCCATAATAAAGGGCACTTGTTTCTGCAAAAAATAATTCCCATTCTTACCTCCCCTGTTTCCTTTTCTTCTCCTTCCTAATTCCCATTCTTACCTCCCTGTTTCCTTTTCTTCTCCTTCCCCATTCCCATTCTTACCTCTCCTGTTTTTTTTTCTTCTCCTTCCCCATTCCCATTCTTACCTCCCCTGTTTTTTTTCTTCTCCTTCCCCATTCCCATTCTTACCTCCCCTGTTTCCTGGAGTATATTCTTCTGCTTGCTGTACCTCTATTGCTACTCTCCTACACACTTATTTCAATTCCTTGTAAAGGTCATAAATAGATATACACATTGCTGTATGCCCTTTAACATGGCATGCAAGCTTTCTCATAACATCCTGATATAGTGCACGTGCTTAGGTGTGTACCTGATACTTGCGTGTCAGTGCTCTTCATGTCAGCCTTGGCAGCAATTGCAGAAATCCCACTCCACTACATATGCCATTTTGTAGGCAGGTTTTCTAATTATTGGGAGATTGGGCTGCAAAATTCCATCTAGCTAATTAATAATTGACTTTGGGCTTCAATACAGAACGTGCATAGGTAACCCTCTGCAGCCTCAGTGTGATTACAGTAGGAATGTTTCTGAATCCCAAGGGTTATCTGTCATTTTGATATTATCTTACTGAGTGAGTATGGATTAATACATGCCAGGAAAGGAAAGCAATCTCTTTTTTCAAGTTTGTCATAATATCTTTCTTTGATGAAATAAATTCTCCCATACTTTTTAACTATTAAAAAAACATTCATAGTTAACTCATGATTTTGCATGGATCTACTTCTAAATTTCAAACTTTCAAAATGTTGACCTTCTTTTATTTTTTATTTAAATTTCGAAATTTCAAAACTTCGATCTTATGCTCATGACCATAAGAAAGTCAACATTTTGAAAGTTCAAAATGTAGAAGTAGACCATATATATATATATATATATATATATATATATATATATATATATATATATATATATATATATATATATATATATATATATATATATATGGATCTAGGACTTTTGATCGAAAGATCAAAAGTCCGAATCCATTATCACTGAACACACTTTAACGAAAGCGCTTTTCACCGAAAAAGCACTTTCACTAAAGTGTATTAAAAGAAAAAAGAAAACAACAGTAAATTAACAGTTATTCAGGGGGGCAAGCCCCCCTGCATCCCCATACTTTATTAATCTCATTCCGAGATCTCACTATAGTCGGGAAAAGGGAAAAATTCCCTTAACCACACTGTAGTATGATCTCCGCAACAGTCACTCCCCCACAACTCCCTCTACCTCCAGGTATACTTCCGCGAAAGTGCTTCTTTGGTGAAAAGCACTTTTGCAAGTATGCCCAGCCATTTCAGATTCAGTGAAACGGCCGTTTGCGCATTAGTCCTAGACCCATACACATATATACATACATATATATATATATATATATATATATATATATATATATATATATATATATATATATATATATATATATATTTGTGTCTTTTCGGCTTTTCCCAGTTAGGGGTCACCACAGTGGAACTCCAGTCTGCTAATGATTGGTATTTGATTTTTACGTGCCGAGTTACCAGTGTCTCCACGCAGAAGATGCTCTAGCTGAGAATCGAACTGGACACCCACATATATATATATATATATATATATATATATATATATATATATATATAAGGGATGGCAGGGGCCTTTAAATGATGTTTAAACTAAAATACCAAGTTCCTTTATTTTTCTGAACCCAGCATTTTAGAAAGATTAGTAACTTCAGTCAAATCTATAGTAAATAAAATTAGAACATGAGAAACATGCTTTTTTCTTTTCTGCTTGGGGTGCTGTAAATGAAATGACTGATTTCAAGATTTGTTTTATATGATTTAATCCTGACATTTCAGAATTAAAATGTATATATCAGGTTGAAATTCTTAAATTAACATCTTGGTGTATCCTTCCATCCACAACCCATATTTCCCAATTTTGTACTGGGATTGGTGTGTCACTACAATGGTGGCAATCATTTATAGCCAATGTTTACACCACCAGGTGGCTAACCTTGACATGGTCAGACTCATCATGTCTTTGGCCAATTTAGAGTGTCCATGCTGCCTACTACATGTCTTTGTAATGTAGGAGAAATCAGGTGCACTTGGAGGTAACTCATGCAACCACAAAGAGGATATGCAGACTCCACACAGAATGTGGAGGTGTGTCCATATTCATTAAGGATATCCACACCTCCCAGCTAGTTGCTCAGCATAATGCATCTGAGATTATCCAAGTGCAACTAACTCTAGGCAAGTCCGCAGTGCAAATTATAGCTTGCTACAGATCCCCCACCATGCCCCAGGATTCCCACTCCTCATTTCTTGATGCACTGGTAAATGATAGTGTACAACCTAACACCCTAATAATGGGCGATTTCAACTACCCCACCATTAACTGGGAAAACTACTCATGTACCAACTCTTGTGCTCAATGTTTTCTGGAATTCATAAATTCCAGTGCCTTGGATCAACTTATCCACACCCCCACCAGGGGCAGCAATATCCTAGACCTGGTCATTACCAACATGGGCAACCGGTATTCCACACCAGAGGTCAATTCCTTGTTGGTCAGTTCCGACCATAAGCAAATCACCCTAGACATCCAAATCCCAGCCCCACCCTCCATTAGGGAAACCACCATAAAAAATTTCTCCAAAGCCAACTTCACCCTTCTTAATACATAAGTGGCAAACTTCACAACGCCCATGCTGACAGACAATAGAGATACGACTGCTGAATCCCATACAATTGCACTTTTTAAGCACTTACACGAGTGCATGGATCGTGCAATCCCTAACAGAACCAAGATGCTATCCTCCAAAAAAAGGAAGCCAATCTGGTGGTCCCCTGCTATAAACAAACTCTACAACAGAAGAAAGAAACTGATGCAAAAAAGAGTAATATCCCATGATTGGAGGAACTCGGTGGTCAGCCTCAGTAAGAATCTGAGATCCCTCATAAAATCCTCCAAAGCTAGTTACGAAAACAAAATCGCCACTGATTCTAAAGACAACCACAAAGCATTCTAAATCTATGTCAAGAATCTGAATGGAAACACTCAGATCTGCTCTGAGTTACAGCACAATGGCACTAAATATACAGAACCAGTTGATATTGCCAACATCCTGGCAGATAGGTTCAGTGCTAACTTTACCCCTCTTTCATCCCCAAAAGGGCCCATGTCTATACTGGAAGAATGCAAAGTACCTATAATCACGGCTGCACAGGTAAAAAACACACTCTCCAAAGCCAAAAACACATCATCCATGGGACCTGACAACATCCCAGGCTGCATTCTACATGAACTACAGAATGAACTGGCACCCCACTTAAGTACCATGTTCAATCATAGCCTCACCTCAGGCGTTGTACCCACTGAATGGCGCACAGCAACGGTTATCCCACTCCACAAAGGGGGAGCCACCACGGACCCCAGAAACTACCACCCCATTAGCCTGATGAGCCTGGTTTGCAAGGCTATAGAGAGTATCATCATGGAACTTATAAACAATGACATTGGTAATCTCCAAACTCTGAACCCTATCCAGTTCGGGTTTGTAAAAGGCAGATCATATCTCCTAAACCTGATAGACTTCTTTGAAGAAGTCACCAAAGCTGTAGATGAGGGTAAGGTGGTACACACAGCCTATCTAGATCTCGCCAAGGCTTTCGACACCATCCCCCACTCTGGAATTATAGACAAACTCACTAAACTAGGTATAAATCACTATGTCACAAGATGGGTTGCCAACTGACTCACTGACCGAACCCACACTGTGAAAGTAGCAGACTCTAAATCCAACTTCAGACCAGTGACAAGTGGAGTACCACAGGGTTCAGTCCTAGGTCCTCTCCTGTTTGGTATCTACTTCTCTGAAGTACAGGCTAACACAGAAGGTCTTTGGCTAACAAAGTTTGCAGATGACTGCAAACTAGGAGCCATAATCAAAACTCCTAACGATGTGGATATCCTACAAAAGAGCCTCACTAAGACAGATGCCTGGTGTCAAAGCCATGGCCTCAAGCTCAATGCCAAAAAGTGCATTGTCATCCCTTTTGGTAAAAACTCTGTACCCATGAACTACCACATAGGTGGTAGTCTACTTAACACCGAAAGTGTGATAAAAGACCTTGGGACACAGGTGAACAGTAGTCTCTCCTTTGATAATCACATCGCCACAGTAGTCAGGAAATCCTTCTATGTGGCACACATCATCATAAAAGGTTTCTCATCCAGGAAAAAGAGATAATTTTTCCCCTCTACTTATCACTCAAACCCATTATAGAATACAATGCCCCTTTTCGTATGTACCTCACAAGACATCTACAACAACTGTAAAGGCCACAGAAATACCACACAAAGAGGATTACCGGCCTCAAACAGATGCCGTATGCAGACGGTCTCAAAAAACTCCAGCTTTACTCTGTCACATATTGCCTACTCAGTGGTGATCTCTGCCTAACATACAAAGCTATGTCAAACACAGAGCTGTTGGACATGCTCCATGTAAAGAAATCCCAGTCCCTCTGAGCTACATGCTCTAGGGACCTAAACCTAAATTACAATAAACAGAACATGCTGGAGGGATAGATTCCTGTCTCAGAGACTTCCCATACTCTGGAACAAACTACCTATCTATATCAAACAAACCTCCTCATTAGCAGTCTTCAAGAAAAATCTTGATGATTGGATGGGAGATAGGAAATTCACCCTGGGGATCACTTCTGTGGCTCTGCTTGACAGGGACACAGGAAAATAATTTTCTTGGATGGCAAAAGCCAGGGTACCGTTTGGCTAGGCTTATATAGGCCCTAGGGCCAATAGCCTAGTACCAACCTATGAACCTACGAGAATCTAGCTGGAGAGCCTCTTGCTTTTTATGTATTTCTGTTCATTCTGTACTATATGTTGCATCCAATCAGTAATGGATTGTTTAAAAAGTAAGAGTAAAAATCTGGAAGATAATGAAATGCAATTATGGGTCTATTAGGATACCAAAGGAATTAATAAACAGGTTATTTATGCAATTTATTTGTTCCTTGTTTGGTGATTACAAGGTAAGTTGAAGGTCATACAAAATATTTGAGACTAAAATCATTTTAACTAATATTAAGTTATTATGAACTGAAAAAAAAAGTTCCATTAAGCAATTGTTGATTTGATATCATCACTCTTATGATGATATAACAACTTTTACTTTTATAAATTCTTTATAGTTATTCCCAAATATTGATTTTTGTGTAATCCCATTTATAACCATATAGTATGTCAAGACAGTTTGATTTTTGGTTTGATTAATATAACACTGATTTTGTTATAGGGTCATCGGAGCTACAAGTTAAATAAGCCTGAAAAAGATGTGTCTTTTGCCAAATACAGCCATCAAGAAGCACCTCACAACTCCTGAAGGCAAAACATGTCAGACCAGAGATGAGCTTGTGTAAGTAGATTCAATTGTCAAGGTGAGTCTTGAAGGAAGCAATGGTGTCACTCTGTTTAACATTTAGGGGCAATTTTCCCAGACATGTGGCAACCATTGAGTAATGAATATATCCTTCTAATCCATTTTATTTATATTTTGGTGGAGGTTCAAATCCTTAGTTTGGGTTTTTATGTAGCTGTTGTTCCTGTACAGGAGATCTATTAAAGTGGGACCTTTGTTGGCACAAATTGCTAGGCATAGATATCGACACCAGAGTCCACAAGACATGGAGCATAGGGACAGCGCTTCTAGTCTGTCTCAAATGCTAGGGGTTTTTAGGGCAATAATCTTTTTCATCAGGAAACTTTGGGGCCTTTCCAGTTGCCTACTTCTAGCTAGCTTTATGCCATTATCTGCATTATACTCAAATACTGGTCTAATAAGGATAAGATATAGGAGGACCATATTCTTTAATATGCACAGGATATATTTGATATCAGTTGTGCTAAACAGAAGGATCTTTTAAATGATTTTTCCAACATGGTGGTCAGGGGTGAGGGCTTGTTGATGCAGGTGCCACAACTACTGTGCCCATCTAGATTGGGATACTGGTTATACTGCAAGATGTCGATAAGGGATATTCTCCAACAGTAGATGTAATATTTATTTTGTTTTTGGTGTGAACCTTTTATCTGTTGGTTTGTAAGAACTAGTTCTTGATGATAAACATCTGTATCAACAGATGATGACATTCAACCCTGCAGTCATTGGAGAATTAGGAAAACCACAGCTCAGGGTTTGTTATATGCAGGTTAGAAAAGTATAACTCAAAATGGAGAGGTCCCAGTACTGAGCCCTGTAGTACTCCACTAGTTACTTTCTTAGTTTCTGAGGTGGCACCTGGTTCCTTAATTTCATGAGGTCTATCCTTCAGCCAGTTTGCAATCCATCTTACCATATAAGGGTTTATCTTTCATTCTTTTTGCTTCCTTACAATTGACCAGATCCCAGTATAATGAGTGGACTGAATAGTCATAGTTCTCTGCTTCTATAACCTTCTGAAAGAAGTTTATCAACTTGAGTAGACACGATATGCTCATGATAAAATCAAACTGTGTGTTAGTTGGGAAATATTTTTTCCTAATATTGTAGTTGAAAAAGTCAGATATGATATATTCCATAACCTTGTAAATTAAGCTAATAAGGCTGATGGGTTTGTAATTTTAGGCATGTGTAGGGGGTCCACTACAGCTGCTTCCTAAACATCACGGACATAATCTTTAGGCTTAAGTTAAACAAGTGCAGAAGGTGTTAAGTGAAGTCATGTCTGTTGATCTTAATTAGGGATTTAGGTAAATTATCTGACATGTGGATTTGGTGTTTTTAGTTTTAGAGTACAGTCAGGAAATACTCCATGGTGATGTTAGAGTGTGAGTGGTACTCAGTAATTTGAGAAATTTCAATGACAGTTTCTGAAGTAAAATTAGGACTAAATCTATCTGTAAGTATTATGTTAGCAATTTCTTCGGGATCAGACTCATGCCATTTTGTATTATTAGTTCTGCACATTCAAAGGTGTTATTTCTCAGTTTGCTAATATAAATAAAAATATCTGCAGTTATCTTTGGCTTCTGATGCTAGCTTCAGTTCTTGTTCAGATTTGATCATTTATAGCAGCTTGCTGATATTTTTAAGTCTTTAAGGTTAGTAGATTTGTTAGGGAACTTCAAATGTTTTTTTTTCTTGTGTTACAGGGGTTATTTATAGTTGTGGATTATATTTGGTTCTAGTGTGGCTTGCTAGATCTATGCATTTTTTTTTATGTGGGAGTAGAGTGCAGATGAAAAAAAACAGCTGAAACTTCATGGGGAGACATGGCATTGCAGGAAAACTTACATCATCATAGAATTTAAGCAAGTCTGCATGTTTAAAATCCTGGAATTCACAATTGTTTACTGTTCTATGGGTTAGTGGTTTTAAATGAGAAGGGCTCTAATCTGTGGTCTGAATTAACCAAGGATGGAGATATAAAGACTTGGTACACCTTAGAGCAGCATTAGTGAAGACCAGGTTCAGAATATTCTGGCCCATAGTGGTCTGGTTAGCTATTTGTACTAGGAATGTTTGGGTGTACTCATCTTTAGAGGTTTCAGTACACTAATTAGTTGCAGGATAATTGAATATATCCAGTTTAAAGGTAGCACATTTATGAATCTGTCATGGTCTACAGATGATAGGGACAATGTCCTATAGCAGATTAAACATGATAGTTATTCTTAGTAGAGGTACAGTGGATTTCAATAAGTTCAGTGTTAGGGCTGCAGTGAGATTTACTTAGAGGTGATGTTATCACTGACTAATTCTTAGATGCATGCATCCACAGTCAGGTCTAAAACCATGGTAAGTATAAAATCCAGGAAAGGACTGAGTGTTCTCCTTAACTGAAACAGATTCTCAGTTGTAACATGGGCATGAATGTGTTCTAGTTGCAGGACAACCTCAGGATGAGAATGTTTGTTAAGACTTCTGGCATTGAGAAGAACTAACTTGATGAGGTGAAAAATAACATTTATAATGTCACTGTTTACTGTGTTGTGATGTTCAATAGTTAGGCTTAGCCTAAAAAGGCTTCATAAGAAGAAAAGCTTATGCTAGAAAGTGGAAACTATGGAACAAGATGTGTAGGCCATCTCTCCTGAAGATCATTAGTCAATTTTCCATCTTCTCCAGGGCTGACATAATAAAATGCTACAGTAACCTTTAATGTATTACATAAAGAAGATATAGATGTAGCAATATCTCTTATAGTGAAAAATGTCATCTATAAAGCTATTTTTTAAATCACAACTACTATTAATTTTAAAGCTGTCAATGCTTTTATTCATTCTAAAGTAGCTTGCTAATGGTTACATTGCTAACACAAGTAATTCAGAGAGGGGACATTGTTCTCTGACCTTTTTAAGATTTTAGCTTGTAGAAATGGATAGTTACCTGTGTAAGAATATGTTATAGGATTCTATCATTGTTGTTTTAATAGAGTTGTAGATAAGTAAATAACTTCCAGATTTTAAATAAATATATGCAATTGACTGAATAGAACATTTCCCCAAGATGGAAAATGCTAACTGTTATTTTTAATTTATTAAAGTGTGTGTGTGTGTGTGTGTGTGTGTGTGTGTGTGTGTGTGTGTGTGTGTGTGTGTGTGTGTGTGTGTATGAGTGAGTGTGTGTAATGGGGATATATAGTGGAGGTAACAGAGGAGCTGGATCAATAGGTTTCATTAGTCAAACAGTTTCATGGCCTGTTTTAATCACATTTTACAATACATTGCATAACATCATGACAAAATAATGTAATCTGCTTTCTAGTCATGTTGTTTAGCTATATCTAATAGCTGCTGCCATTGCTTTGCTCATCCTATTTCTGTAATTCCCTGCCTTCTTAAATCATCATATCAGTTCTCACATCTACCTCTGCCTTTGGTCATCTTTCTGTGAAAGAAATTCTTTCATAGGTCCTCATTAAAAATGAATTCTCTCCAACTGATTATGATGGCCTTGTCTCCCTTCTCTGTCTTTGCTACATCCCTTCACATTTCTAATTGCAGCATATTGCGCAACCATAGGATATCACCTCTACCCTTCCTCCCCTTATATAAAATGAATATTATTTCAGCAATTTCAGGCAGTGTTTGTCTTTCTTGTCCACTATTCCACTGGTGATCCATGCCCATCCTCTTGATGTATCCAATTTATACCACCCCCTTTTCTTTTCTTTTAGTATCTCCAGAACATCATAAAGAAGATTACAAGTGGTGAAAGCAATTTTCATTAGAACTGGAGTATAAACTTCCTCTTCTTGGAGTTTACACATCAGGAATACGGCGACATAGTTTGTTTGTGTGCTGATCCTGTTGCCTTCTCTATGTGTATCTTATGTCAAAAGGAGGGTGTGATGATCACTTCTTGTTACTTTTTAGCCATGACATTGCCTAGTGTAGCATCTTGTTACTAATGTATGATCTTAACATTGCTGTGTCCAAAATTCAGAGCTTTGAGCTTATCTGCACTGACCCACAAGTGTCAGTTTTGTGTCTGTAGTTAATTGCTAGGTCTGTTATCAAGCTTCCCATCTATCCTGGACTGTGGCCCTGGTTTCTGTGTTACCCACAATAGTGGAGGCTCATGTTATCGGCTGTTGGGGTACCCCTTCCTCCATAAACAAAACAAAGTAATTGTATTTTTGTTTTCCTTAGTTTTTCTTTAATAATAACTTTCTGTTCCCATTCTGGAGTTTGGAACTCTGTGCAAGTTACTTCATATGTGTAGAATTTCAAGAAGTTCTAAATGCTAGTAACAAATACAGCTTATTATACTCACCAGGTTGACAGGCTACCCCAAATGGAGACTAAGGTGATCATGTTTTATAACAGGTCATCTTGCCTTTTGCAAAATTGCAGAAATCTTACTCAAAAGCAGCTCACAGGGTAGTTACCTGTATCTGTTGCTACATTCCTTGAGCAATGGGATGACTGAAGATGCTTTTCAGTCTTTTGAGGCTCCCCTGCTGGCTAGACAGCTATCAAAATATGAGTGTTTAGTGGTTCTTTCATAGCATTTACTTAGGTTTATGGTACTCTGACTGCTAGTTCATGTTTTCTTTTAATTTTTATGAGTTGACTTGCTGTTTTATACCATATCCCTAAAAGAATATCTACTTCTTGCCTCTACTCACTTGCCCTCTAAACTATATACTCTACCCTGTCTTTTCTTCTCTAACTACTGAAACAAAGATTTAATTTCATACTTCAGTGACATGCCTGTCATCTTTAACCACTGCTCTAACCTTGATCAAGCTCTTTAGGTTAATGCCTTTTTCTTCCTCTGTTTAATGTACTTCCTTCCTTGTCTTAATATAATTTGGGCTTTTCCCTCTTTTACTTCCTCCCACTCTGTCAGTACTTTTTCCTTATGCCTGATTACAACCTTGACATCCTCATAATGTCACTTTCATCTGTTTTTTTTTGAGTTTCGCTTTACTTCTTTTAGGAAAATGTTTGTATATACATTTTGGAATACTGTCTCTGACTTTTCTCCAGAGGTTTGTTTGCAAACATCACTTCTTCCCATTTCCTTGTTCTCTCTGTACCCCGACTCCTTACTGCTTAATGTTCATCTTTCACTAGTGCTGCACCACTGTCTTTCATGCCATAGGGCACTGCTTCTCTTCTTATGAAGAACCATACTGTAGAATGGTCAATTCTGAACCCAAAGGACCTCACCTGCACACCGGTGACCTTGATGCAGTTGGAGAGGACTAAATCTAGAATGTCGTGTTGTCTGATGCATTCTTTCATCAATTCTGAACTTAATTCCTAACTCAGAGCTTCTACTGCAATTTTCCTTTTCTTATCTGATAAAGAAAATAATTTTCCTGACGTCTCCTGTTACCATCACTCTTCTTCTGCCCTGAGCCCCTGACCATGTCTAACAACAGAGTGCTTCCCTCCATTAAAGTGTCTGGAGGACAGTAGATGTTGTTCACCTACCAGCTTTATCTACACTCAACTTGCAGTTTAACTACTAATGCAACTCACTTCATCGTACCCATATGCATATTCTTTTGCTTCTTATCCTTTCTTTGTTACCTCATAAGCTATTCCCCCTGTATTTCCTTTCATGTTCTGTCAAGGATTTAATAACTTACAATGTCTATATATGGAACATCTTTCCATTGCCAAAATCTCTGTTATGCTGGAAATGGCCATCTTCTCAGAGACCAACATGCTTGCATTTCCCTTCACCTGGTTTGAAGAGGGCTGCAGGCACTGTGCAACATAACCTTCCAAAGCTATTTATGAATCTTGCTATTTAATTTCCTTCTACACATTTTCTGACCATCTTTTTTGCTTATGTTCACCTTTCCACTCTCCCCACTTCTGATCACTCTTCATTATTGATGCCTGTTAGAGGCTTTTTTGTTCCTATTTTCTTCTCCTGTAAAGGTTTTAAGGCTCAGTGATGCACCTCTTGAACATTTCCTTTAACAGTGTCACACCTCACATACTGATTTGTAGTCTGTTAACCTGATGCACTGCTTTAGTCCATTCGCACCCATAGCTTTCCACATGTCTGTAGCCATGGTAGTGCAGACACAGCTAGGACAAAAATGCAATGCACTCAAGCACTGACATCACATGGTCACTCTCTTTGACATGCTTGTTATTTTCTACATTGTCCGTGTTTCTAGGTCATTGGTCTGAATGTTGACCTAAATGGGCAGTGTGAGTGAAAATGCAGGCTTGTTTTAATCAAAATTTAGACTACTGTTACAATTATCATTAGGGCTATGGTCAGAGGTAAGCATGTATGTAGTTATTTCATAATGTGGAGGTTGCAAAAGCCAGGAAGCCACCCAGCACAACTGAAAAAAAACTTTTCAAGAAGCAAATGCATGTTTAAAAACAAATGTAATGTTTTCAAAAATTTTATACACTGTTTATGTATTTTGCTTTAATTTCTGCCACCTAGAATTTTTCAGATATCCCAGCCAGTTTAATTGTAGCCCTCTTCCTATTCCTAAGCCTAACCAGTAAGCCATAAATGCACTCAAAAAAGAACTAAGCAATAAAGTATAATAAATAGCAACATGTAAGTAGTAAAAAGTGCAGAATAAAACAGAATGTACACCATGTAGGATACCCACATATCATTGCAGTGAAACAACATACCCTGAGGTTTATACATCTTGCCTATATGTAATACCTAGTGGTTTAAGCTCCATTCCCTGGCCAATAACCGAAAGCCTGATTTAGCCATATATGTATGTACTCAGAGTAAGGTCATTATTGTTGATCTCATGCCTGTCAGTGACACTTTATCTCTTAGCAGACATCCTGTGCTGTTCTGCCTATCTAATTACATGCAAGGTTTTTTTTCTACATCTCATTTCATTCAAATTTTTGCAGGCAAGCTGGACTCCACCACTTGAGACAGGTGTCAGATTCCACGGGGTTCTCTTTGTGTTTTTCTCCACAGGCATTCGCTGAAAAAGGGCACATGTGCCCAGTCATACTTTTCTGGTCAAATAAATACATAAAATATCAAAGAAAACTAAAGAGAACCAACCACAGCTAGGTGTAAAGCAACTTTGATAAACAGTAAGCGCTTTCATGGCCACATGGCTGCCTCTTCAGACTCCTGGTCCTACTCTTCCTCACTTCCTTTACTACCTCATCCATGTTTCTGAGCAAGATCAGGCCTGGTAGTTTTTTAATTGTGGCTAGATCTGCTTGATTCCCTGTCCTTAAAATTCTGATCCTTTTTACAAGTGAATCAGAGATGACCTGTACCATGCTTACACCCTCATCCTATCTCTCTGGTCACATGCAACTGCCTGTCCTCCATTACTGACTCTCCCATCCACGTTCTTCTTGCTGTTCTGGCTAGCTACTAGTTCCCCTATTCCCTTACTCTTCACCTGATTCATATCACCATCTGTCTCCTTTTGTCTTAAATTCTTCCCTGGGAATATTTTGTTTCTGCCTCAACCTGCTGCTAGATTAGTTCTTTATTTCTAAATGTTTCCCCATCTCCTCTGTACTAACCCCTCCTTTCTACCCCTTGCAATACCTTCTACCTCACTTAGTTCCTGTTTGTTCTAGTCCAGATAAGCCTCCATTCTCACCTGCTTTCTTACCTTACTGGTTTCTCCCTTGTCAGCTTATTACTTCCTATCCATATCCCTTTCCTAATCTTTTCTCTTGCCTATCTCCTCCAATATGAACCATTCTTTTTTCTGCAGCTCCCACCCTCAGATATAACTCTGCCATGACCATCTCCATTGTTGTTCCACCCTTGCCTGAATCTGATAACTGCCTGTCCATAACCAAAAAATAAAACCAAAGAAAATCAAGCTGCTTTAATAAAACCCAAGAACAATTCCACAGTAAATAATTCCAGTAAGCGCTTTCATCTGTAATAAGACTTCTTCAGACTTGAAGTTTGGAGAGGAACAGAAGATGTCTTATGTGAATTTAAGATATACATCAATAGTGTGTGTACTTTTTTGGAATTTACCTGCCAATTTAATTTAACAACAATACATTTCTTGGATGTAACTGTCTTTAAGGACAAGCGCAAATTAGGAACAAATTTTTTTAAAAAAGAGATTCAAAATAATATGTACTTACATTATAGTAGCATGCACCCCAAAAAGACCAAAGAAAATAAAGTAAAAGAACACTTGTTAAGGATTAGTGACCTGACAGAAAGAGAAGCAGGTTTTTGGTACAGAAAGTGACATTTTTTGTGAAAAACTTTATCAAAGAGGCTATCCAAAAACATTAGTCACAGATATCAGAACTAAAGTTACAACTCAAAGAGGTACAAGAAACAGAAAAAAAGGCAGAGTAACTAAAAAATGAAAATAAAGTGAGAATGCCATTGTGAATAGTTTGGACTCAGGGAGAATAAAAGAAATATTAACAAATAATTGGAAATTGTTTGGGGTACAAACTGAGTTACTAGAACCTATAGGGCATAAGCGTCTCTTTACCCAAAAAAGAGGGAAACGTTTGAAAAACATCTTTCAAAGTAAGTTGACTATACCTAAAATCAGGTCAGACAGAAATGGAATGCTTAAGTGTTACAGCCGTAATATGTGTAACTATTTGTTCACAGAAAAACCAGAATGCATGTTGAATAATGTTAAAATAACTGTCAATGGGGTCTTTTCATACAAATCTATGTATGTAATTTATGTTACTTTCTGCTTAGAATGTATAGCTTTTTATGTAGGAAGAACTACAACAGAATTGTATAAAAGAACATATGAACATAAATATGCAGTTTCTATTGGGGATGAAAGGAATGCCCTGGGGAAACATTACAAACGTGGTTCATGGAAAGTTATCTTTAAATTCCTTGTAGTGGACAGTTTAAAAAATGTAGAAAATTAATTTACTCCAGAAGATGACTTGGGGTGGCTGGAATATAGTTGGCAGGTTAGACTCAATGTTTGCTACCCCCCTGGTTTGACCAATAGAGAAGACTTTATTATGTATCTGAAATGCAAAGGGTTAAAACACTAAGTATGTGGTCATGTGATTTTTAAAGTATTTAAATGTGTGTTTTTGAATGTTAACTTCCAGTCTGAAGAAGTCTTATTACAGATGAAAGTGCTTACTGGAATTATTTACTGTGGAGCTATCCTTGGATTTTATTGAAGCAGCTTGATTTTCTTTGGTTTTATTTTTATGGTTTTGGACTTCAGTCTTACCCAGCTTTTTGCTTACTGTTTGATTACTGCAACTGCCTCTTCCTGCTGCTGCTTTTTTAGATGCCGTCATCTACTGTTTTCATCTCCTTATGCAGTTCCACTTCTAATCTCTCTCTGACCTGATATATAACAGACAAACTGTCATTCCACAAAAATCCAAGAGACATGCAACCAGTCCACACTTTGTAAAACTTCTTCAGCTGCTCTCATCTCCTCTCCTCCTATTTCTGCTGCTCACATTTTTGTTAGCAATCTACCTCACTAACACTGAAAAGTTCTGGTGAAAACAGATTTTTAGGGTCTGAAGAGTCTTAGTTCTTAGGTTACTTTCTCTCTCTCTCTCTCTACACCTTATCTTTCTGTAATTAACCCCCAATTGATTCCCTCTCTTACGTTTACTTTTACTTTATTATTTCAACTTCCTGCTGTTGGAATGGTGTCTGCTTCTTCAAAATGAATGTGTTTATTTGATTTGTACTAATCTGACTTATTTGAGTAGCTCTGTTTTATTGTGCTATGCTGCACATTGAAACTATTTGCTAGATAAATGGTGGACTAGAGGATTTACTAAAATTAAGCATGCCTCTTTTTGCTAATGTGTTTTAGCAAACATAAAATGTTTAAAACCTTGGAATATTGCAGCTCAAAACAGAGAAATGACCAAAGTTTTGAAACACACAGAAAACATTTTCCAGTACTTCAGTGCACTCCTCACCAGTGTTGGAGCAAGTCCACATCCACAAACTAAGGAAACATTAAGTGCAAGGTTACGCAAATTTGAAGAAAAGTGAGAAAGTGAAACAAAGCATAACACTCACCTTATCCTTTTTCTCTCATTTTAACATTGCTTATGCCATGCAATGTTCTGCGTGATACTTGTAGACAGTATTATTCCCTGGATCAGGATCTAGCATGGCCAGTTTTGTAGCTTTTGTTATGGTACGTTTCTGTACAGGGAGCTGTGTATTGGCTGCCTTCCTTGGCCTACTTTGCCTAGATGTCTGGCCAGCTCAAGTGGTGTTGTTCCATGCAGCACAGTAACCTAATACCCCACCCTGGCCTTAATCTACATCAGCAGATCTGGTCTCATGCACTAACAGGTGGTTTAAATCAGGAACCTAATGCCCTAACATAGATTTTGTGCACATGCAGTCCTTTATCTCTGAAAAGTTATTTTTGTGGCTGCTTGAGCTTCAGCCTTTCTTCATCTCAGCTGCATGATTATTATTGCTCCACTGCTGTCATTGCTGTCATTGCTGCATCCTTTCCACTTGTTTGTATTGCTTCTGTCTGGCCTCATTTCTGCTGCTCTATGTTAACCTTTATCACAACATGTTGCACTAACTAGCACAATGAGAAGATATGTTTAACCAAATCTTATTTTGTTTAGTTTATTATCTGGGATGGAAATGCCTTTTTCTTTCTTTCTTTCTTTCTATCTTTTTTATTTCATTCATTTGTCAACTGAGTAAACCTACTGGACATGTGTCTCTTTTCAGCGATGACTTGGAATCACTATCTGGCATAGTGAGTTCTGCATATTCACACAGTAAGAAAATGGAATCCTATACATCTGACTACAGGAAGTAGGTTATTAACAGATCAAAGTTTTAATCTCTGCTAACTGCTATACTTACACTGAGTGTCCCCATTTACTGCAGAATCAGCAAACTAAATTTCAATTTCTTCTTTATTCCTCTTAATGAAAACTGGCATAGTCATGGTCATATTGGTTGTGCATACTGAGTTGCATTTGGACCTGACCATATACACATTGTCATCCTGCATTGTAAGTACTAATTTTGCCTTCATGTCATAATTCATGAGATTGCAAAGCTTCTGCAGCTTGTTGCAAAATAGTCTCTTAATGCATCAAGATGTGATTCTGGTAACGTATATCCCTGATATCCAGAGTGCAAGGCACATAGTCTTTTGCAAAATATGTCCACTGCTCTAAATTACTTGTAATGGAGATAGGATAGCTGAGTCATGAGCACCTTTTGCTCGTGTGTGGAAAATAACAAATCTGGGATATCTTGGAACACAGCAGACTGCCTCTTTCTTATAAACATAGGCTTGAAAATATGATGACTTCTTACTTTTCTAGAAATGTTATGCACTGATTGTGGAAGGAATGGGAGACACTGAGTAGCTGAGCAAGATACATACATACATACATACATACATACAAATGTTTCAAGCACGGGCATTAATGGCCTTCTAGCTTGCCAATATACCAAAATACTTGTTCCTATAAAAAATGTCCAGGCTATTCTTAAATATCTAAACTAGCACTTAGTTTAATGTAATTTGGTAGCTTGTTCCATGCATCAGCTACTCTGTCAGAGAACCAGTTAGTGCACTTCTCATTCCTATAGAATCTTCAACATAGGTTGTCTGATGATTCTCTAGTACTTTTTGTTAACCCCAAACATTCCCAGAAGTAGTTGTCCCTAAATGCCCTATATACCTGAATAAGATCTCCTCTTGGATATCTATAAGAGACACTGAGACACTGTAAGAGATAAGCGCTAGAACACAAAACCCCATGTCATTACAGATAGCATTATTTCATTGAGAGTGCAGCAGTTACAGCAATGATGATAATATTATTATCTAGTATGAAACAGTGACGGTTTTGTAATGTCTTTTTTCTTTTTGTTCTGGTCTAGGTCATTAAGAAATGAAAAACAGACCAGATCTTAGCAAAACTGGAAGAACATCTGTTTAATGACATGCTAACCAAAAAGACAGAGTTACAGACTATGTGACTAAAATGATGTGTGTGACGAGCCTGTAGCAATGAACGTCAGCTGAAGAAATGGTATCCCTGCTCTGCCTTCATGATAATGAACATACTATGTCTGTGCTAATAAAAAAATACAAGATTGTTTGGAAAATTTGGAATGGAAAGCCAGAGGATTTTTTTTTTTTTTTTTTGGTGTTGTGGGTATACCTCTCAACTATTCAGGATTCTGCAGAATGTCTTTTATTTTGCCTCATATCTCTTCTCCTGTCCCTTATAAAATTGCTGATATTCTGACAAATCACTGTGGATTATAATAAATCAATAATGGCAGATATTATGATGTTATACATCTTATTGTTCAGAAAAAAGCATGCTGATACAAAATCTGTTGATTTATTAACATTCTAAACGTGAATCATAGAAATATGGAAAAGTTGTTGCAGATTTTGGGCTTTTGTCCCACAGCTATTTTTGATTTGATCAAGAATTCTTTATCAAAGAGGTTGAGAGGTATGACCGTGGGTTTGGAAGAAGGAAATACATGATAAAAGCACAACTGTAAAGGAGTAACTTGCTGGCCTTCTTAAATACCATCCTTATCTTAGTAAATAGTTTGAGTCATAGAACTGGCCATTTTATAGGTTCATAGGTTCATAGGTAGGTACTAGGCTATCTGACCGAGGGCATTTATAAGCCTAGCAAGAGTGTGTCGGCTTTCGCCGCCCCATTGATTAATTAACTGATCCTCTGTCAAGCAGAGCCAATCAAGTGATCCCAGGGGTGTATTTTCTGTAACCCATCCACTCATCAAGGTTTCTCTTGAAGAGTGTTAATGAGGGGCTCTGCCTGTTTTAATTTGGAATTTTGTTCCAAAGCATGGGGAGTCTCTGTGACAGGAATCTATCCCTCTAGCATGTTCTATTTATTGCTGTGGTGAGGTTTAGCTCACTAGAGCGCATGGCTCGCAGTGACTTGGATTTCTTTAGGTGGATCATGTCCATCAATTCTAAGTTGGACATGGCTTTGTAAGTCAGGCAGAGATCACCTCTGAGTAAGCAATATGCCACTGAGTACAGCCAGAGTTTTTTCAGTCGGGCTGCATAGGACATATGTTTGAGGCCAGTAATCCTCTTGGTGAGGTACTTTTGTTGTCTTTCTAGCTGTTGGAAGTGTCTTGTGAGGTACATCCCAAATGGGGCATTGTACTTTATGATGGGTCTAATGAGTGATGAGTAGAGGGGCACTATAACTTCTTTATTTCTTGATGCGAATCCTTTAGTAATTAGATGGGCCACATAGAAGGATTTCCTAACTACTTTGGCAATATGATTGTCAAAGGAGAGATTACTATCTACCTGGGTCCCCAGATCTCTTATTACCTCTTCTGTATTAAGGGGGCTGCCACCTATGTGGTAATTTCTGGGTGTTTTGTTTTTCCCAAATGGAATGACTATGCATTTTTTGGCATTTAGCTTGAGGCCATGACTTTGGCACCAAGTGTCCGTCTCAGTAAGGCCCTTTTGGAGGATGTCCATGTCAGCTGGAGAGTCAGTTATGGCTCCCAGTTTGCAGTCATCAGCGAACTTGGTTAGCCATAGTCCTCCTGTATTTGTCTGTACTTCTGAGAAGTATATGCTGAACATTAGGGGTCCCAGGACCAAGCCTTGCAGGACACCACTTGTGACTGGTTTAGAGTTGGACCTGGAGCCCGCTATTCTTACCATGTGAGTTCTGTCTGTAAAACATTTGGCAGCCCATCTTGTGATGTAGGGGTTTATGTTCAGGCTGGTGAGTTTTTCTGTAATATCCGAGTGGGGAATGGTGTCGAAAGCCTTGGCGAGGTCAAGGTAGGCTGTGTGAATCACCTTTCCCTCATCTATGGCCTTGGTGACTGTCTCGAAGAAGTCAACCAGGTTTAGTAGGCATGATCTGCCCTTAACAAAGCCGCACTGGGTCAGGTCAAGTGTTTGGAGGTTCCCAATGCCTTTGTTAATGAGTTCCATGATGATGCGCTCCATAGCCTTGTAGACCAGGCTAGTCAGGCTTATGGGGCGATAGTTACCAGGGTCAGTTGTAGCCCCTCCTTTGTGGAGAGGAATAACCATTGCTGTGTGCCATTCTATGGGCACATAGCCTATGGAGAGGCTGAGGTTGAACAGTGTGTTTAGGTGGGGGGTTAGTTAATTCTGTAGTTCATGCAAGACGCAGCCTGGGACACCATCTGGTCCCACTGATGCTGTGTTTTTGGCTTTTGAATTGGCTGTTTTCACCTGTGCAACTGTGATTTCTGGGGCACTACACCTTTCCAGTATTGTTATGGGCCCTTTTGGAGGTGAGAGGGGGGTGAAGTTTGCACTGAATCTATCTGCCAGGATGTTGGCAATATCAGTAGGTTCAGAATATTTTGTGCTATTTTGCACTAGTTCAGTGCATATCTGTGAGTTGCCACTTAGATTCTTAACGTAGCTAAAGAAGGCTTTGTGGTTATCTTTTGAATCCTTGGCTATTTTTCTTTAGAAATTAGCCTTGGATGATTTCATGAGGAACCTTAGTTTCTTACTGATACTGATCAGGGATGTTTTTCCTTTTTTTCTGAACTAGTTTCCTCCTTCTATTGTATAGCCTGTTTAGGGTCTATATCAGAACATCAAAAGTTCATACTTTCGAAAGTTCTTACATCGACCCCTATTCAGCGAACACTGAAAATAGTGAAACGACAGATAACCAAATTTTTTCCTAGGGAAAGAATTTGGTTGTCCGTTTCTGTCGTTTTGCTATTTTCAGTGCTGTGGTGGAAAGTTGCGGGCCGGGTTCAGGTAAGTGTGTTATTGGGCATGGGTTAGGTGAGTTAGGGTTAGGGCGTGAGGGAGATATGTGTGCGATTGTGTGGACGTGAGGGTTAGGGCAGGTTAGGTGAGTTAGGGTTAGGGCGCGGTTGAGGTGAGTGTATGATAGTGATGGACCTTAGGGTTAGGGTTTGGGTTAAGGTAAGTGGATAGTTAGTGGTGTTTGTACAGTTTAGTGTAGAATTAGCTGTAAGATTTTGGGTGTATGTGTGTGGATTGCTGTTTGTTTGGTGTGCTTGTTTTGTGTGTATGTGTTTTGGAGTAGCAGATTTTTCCCTAGGAAAAAATTTGCTGTTCTGAATGTTTGATGTTGTCAGCGTTCGCTGATTAGGGGTTGATGTATGAACATTCGAAAATGTGAACCTTCGGTGTTCTGATATAGACCTGCCTGTTTATTGTAGGGGTCCACCAAACTGGTTTCCTTCTCTTAGAGGAGTGAGTCTTGGTTTTGCTAGGGATGGCACGATCCATGCATCCTTGTAGGTGCTCATAGAGTGCATTTGTAAAGGTTTCTGCATCTTGGGTAGCGTTATCCTTTAGTGTGGGGGCTGTGAAACTTACCATGTCTGTCTTAAGTAAGGTGAAGTTTGCTTTAGAGAAGTTTTTTACTGTGGTTTCCTTAGTTGGGGGTGGTGGTGGGGTGTGGACATCCAGAGTGATTAGTTTATGGTCTGATCTAACCAGTGATGGGTTGACCTCCGGTGTTTAATATGATAGCCTTACAAAAATGAATGATGTTCACTCTTTTCCTCTGAAATAATAAATATCTAACTTACTATTATATACTAGGAAAGATCACTTCACTCAAACCTCAACACATTTATTATAACCACCCTATATTTTTGTCCAATCACATCAATTATAACTTGTTACATATTCATATTCATTTTAATTATTATACCAACTATCAATTATTCAAACAAGAAGCCCCTTAACTTCTCCTCCAAAATTCAAAGTACCCTCAAACTCTCTTCATCAGATGGGTCTACTCAAAAATGGTGGGCATCAAAACCTAACACTGCCATGAGCAATCTAAAGACAACACCTCCTCTATTGCCCAGGAAGTCCAATGTCCATGTAAAAAAAAAAAAAATGGTGCTAATGCAACAAAACATCTTCCTCTAGCCATACTAAGTTTCGTAAATTCTCAGTAAGTTCCCTAACTTTTATTCTTCTGATATAAAGTCATACTATATGATTCTATTTTGTTTCTATTGATCTACTGAGAAGAAAGACATTGACAAAAATGACATACTTTTGTTATTCAAGGTAGGTAAGTTCACACTCTGAGCTACATGGTCAGCTTGTTATCTGACTGAGTCGGTCTGGCTTTTTTTTTTTTTGCATAGTTCATCCTTTATGTGCCTTAGTATAATTAATTCACCTTTCCGAATGTTTCCTCTATCAAATTACAGCATCACCTGTCATTTTTGCTGGGCATGTCTTTCTCGGTAGTGTCAGGAATACAACTTATCAAAAAGCTTTTCACCCTGCTTGAGATGCATAAAGATAGATAGATAGATAGATAGATAGATAGATAGATAGATAGATAGATAGATAGATAGATAGATAGATAGATAGATAGATGGAGATAGATAGATAGATAGATAGATAGATAGATAGATAGATAGATAGATAGATAGATAGATAACAAGACAGATTAAATATACACATAAAGATATAGCTATAGATATTGATATAAATATATTCAAGGAGCTAGAAGTAAAACATTTTTAAGAAAAATTTTGCCATAAATAGCTATACTCATTCAGTTCATTTGATTGATGCTTTGAGACTCCTTGGTTATTTATTTCCCTTAATTATACTTACTGTTAAACAGTTGACTGTATTTAGCTAAATAGAAAATGATATTGATTCTTAATTAGTGTTTATTTTATTTACTGTAAAATTAAGTTGTTTTGTGTAGGTTATCTTTTAAGCACATTGTATTTGTGTTTGTATGCTGCTCTTGGTATGGAATGAAAATAATAAGTTATTGATAATTTATTTATCCACACACACAAGAAAAGAACAATGAAACCTACTGCTTCATCATCATCATCCTTATTATTATCACCTACCTTGTTGTTATGTTTTGCACCGCTGACCTGACTGAACTGTTTTTAAATCATAAAGCATTATGTACTGTTGCTGCCCTTTTCCATTATCATCAGTCTCCCTTTTCTAAGTTTTCCATGAGTTCAGGGTGTCATGTCAGTTGTTGCCACCTTTGTCGATTCACTGCCTTTCTCTTTCTTCTTCACTATCTTCTTCACCAGTCATGACTGACTGTCACAGGACTCTGTCATGCAAACCATCCATCATTTGGCTGGATTTGTTCACCTTCTCCTTTCTTCTTCCTGTCTCTTCCAAATTTGCTTTACCAAATCATCTTCCACTTTCCTGAACATGTAACTAAATCACTGTAGTCTGTTCTCTGTGATCTTCTTTACAACAGGGGCTACTTTGGTTTAAATTCTGATGTCCTCATTTGTTTGTCTGTCTTATAGCATCCATCCTACTTCCCATCTCAGACATGTCGTCTCCATCACCAAAAGCTTAATCAGCTCCTATTTCAATGCCTAGGTATCTGAGCTATACAGAAACACTGGATGTACCACTACTTTGAATACCTTTCTTTCCAGCTTCCTTTGTATTCTTCTTCCTCACAACATACCTGGCACTTTCAGACAGTTTGATGCATACCTCTGACTGCAGCTTTGACCTCATCATTCGCATTTCCCTTCTCCCAAGTCACATCTCTTAAAATACTTGAATCTGCTAACCTGATCCACTATTTTCCCTACTGTTTCAGTTTTCAGCATTTCTTTATCTTCCCTTACTGTTGTCTCTCCTAGGTTTCATCCCATGTTCATTCAGTTCCCTATCATTAGTGGAAGTTTGTGTTTAGAGTCACCTGTAGTGTGACATCATCCACATACAGTAGTTTTGTTGATCTGTCTCCTCCAGCTCATGTTCTGACATAGTCATCAGAAGTATGAACAGATGTGGGCTCAGAGTTGAATCCTGATGCACACTCAGTCCTAATGTGAACTGCAGTGTTAAACACTGCTCATATTTGTGTAATTGGGTTTTTGTGTCATTGCATCCTTGTTGCTGCACCACTTATATGCCTGCTATTATTCTTCCTGTTTTATTATATTTAGTTTGTATTCCAGATCTTTTACATTTATTTTATTTTACTGCATTGATATGCTTTACTCTTTTTGCACTTATGGAAGATAAGAGCTACAGATGGCTTCCATGTTGCATAACAGAAAGAGCTCAGAGGTAATTTATTAATGATATTTACAGAACTGCATGCCTATCATTAAATACTCTGTCCTCCCCTGTTGGAAGAATACAGTGGAACAGTATGCTGGCCATGTGTGCAATGGAATGAACTGATCCAAGCCCCTGTTTAATGGATTTTGAACAGGGATAAAATAGCTGACCTCTTGGGAAAGGCAGATAAATAGCAGAGCTGTGCGTACTTGATGAATTTTATTCTGTGATTGTTACTGTATCATTAGATTTCTGGAGGAAACCAAACCAACAGTAAACTGCTGAAATAGATCCAAAAGTCGAAAAAAATCCAAAGAAAACTTTTTATTGTTGAAAAAAGATAACTTTATTAGGACTTTCGTTCAACAAAATGAACTTCCTCAGATACAACAATCATTTTAAAACCATTATCTTAAATACATTCATCAGATGTGTTACCATAACAATTCCCTCCAAAAAATTTAAAGGAACCTCTGCCCCTAGATAATATTCAATAACCATAATTTTTAAAAACAATATGTATGTAAATTAACCAAAAATAAATATATACGTATTAGTACAGTGAATGTATAAAGATATAAAAATATAAAAAGAAAGCAATACAAAATCTTCCTATCTTTCTAAGGCTTTCATCTTCAATAGGCAAGAAATAGAGCACATTTCATTAAGTTCTGCCCATTTACTTTATCTATTGCCATATATTTAAAATTGTGTCCTTCTAAGCCACTAATATGTTTTGCAATGGCATTACTAATCTGTCCTTTTCTTATGGCATATTCATGCTCATAAATTCTATCCTTCAATTGATGGTTTGTCTTACTGACATAAAATCCCTTACATTGTTGGCAGCTCACTATATAAACTATACCTTTACTATTGCAATCAAATTTATAACTGATTTTAAAATCCTTTCCCTCAACCTGATAGGAACTACCTGTTTGAACCAGGTCTATATCATTGGAGTAAATTGCACAAATTGCAAACGCTCATTATATCGAACATACCAGACCTCGAACTTCCTCCGCTAAATATATATTCCAACTCTGTGATCACACTACAGTGAGGAAAGGGCAAATATTCCATTATTCACTGTATCACAATCTCAGAAAAAGCACTTTGAGGTCCAGTACGTTTGATATTATGAGCGTTCGCAATTTGTGGGATTCGCTCATATGATATAGATGCATTTGAACCTTATAGCACCATGAGCATCTATCACATATTCTTATACGTGGATTCTTGTCTCCTAAAAAATTGTTCAAGTTTTCCAAAAAATTCTTAACATTGGTACCTGTCCTAAATACCACTGTAGGACTTAAACCAAATATGTCCCTTAATTGTGTCTTTTCCATCAGCATTGCCAAATTTTTGTTCAAAATTGATTGGATTGAGCTATGGTCCATACTGAACTGTATAATAAATGGGACTGTACTTAATAATGTGCTTGCAAAACATACTATTTCTTGCCTATTGAAGATGAAAGCCTTAGAAAGATAGGAAGGCTTTGTATTTCAACATGTATTTCATACATATTGTTTTTTAAAAACTATGGTTATTTTTTTAATGTTAGGTAGGGGCAGAGGTTGCTTTAAATTTTTCGGAGGGAATTGTTATGGTAACGCATCTGATGAATGTATTTAAGATAATGGTTTTAGAATGATTGTTATATCTGAGTAAGTTCATTTTGTTGAACGAAAGCACTAATAAAGTTCTCTTTTTTCAACAGTAAGCCAGTTCTCTTTGGATTTTTCGACTTTTGAATCTATTTCAGCAGTTTATTGTTGGTTTGGTTTCCTCCAGCCCTTCTACAGCATTTGTTCATCAGTTTGTGGGACTCTTGTTTGTTGCTAGCTTTATCTGTTTGGTACTTCTTCACACAACATGAAGGGTGCTTGCAATACAAATGTGTGAACCTGTCAAAGTGTACAGCAAGGCAGCCTGTATATCACTAGGGCTACATGTACTATGACCTTTTAAGGGCTTACATATACTGAGGCAAGATTTACACCAGTACAACATTCAGTCCTTTACTAGGATGTGCAGTGGGGAACTTCAGAACGAACTGGCTCCCCACTTAAGCACCATGTTCAATAATAGCCTCACAACAGGCTTTGTGCCCACTGAATGGCACACAGCAACAGTTATCCCACTCCACAAAGGGGGAGCCACCACTGATCCCGGGAGCTATCGACCTATTAGCCTGACGAGCCTAGTCTGCAAGGCCATGGAATGTATCATCATGGAACTCATAAACAAAGACATTGGTAACCTCCAAACTCTGGATCCCACCCAGTTCGGGTTTGTGAAAGGCAGGTCATGCCTCCTGAACCTGATCGACCTCTTTGAGGCAGTCACCAAAGCCGTGGATGACAGTAAGGTGGTTCACACAGCCTATCTTGACCTCTCTAAGGCTTTCGACAGACTCCAAATCTGACCTCAAAGCAGTGACAAGTGGAGTACCACAGGGTTCCGTCCTGGGACCTCTCCTGTTTGCGATCTACTTCTCTGAAGTACAGACTAACACAGAAGGCCTCTGGCTAACGAAGTTTGCTGATGACTGCAAACTAGGAGACATAGTCAAGTCCCCAAATGATGTGGACATCCTACAGAAGGGCCTCACTGAGACAGATGCCTGGTGTCAGAGCTATGGCCTCAAGCTCAATGCCAAAAAGTGCAGTGTCATCCCCTTTGGTAAAAACTCTGTGCCCATGAACTACCACATAGGCAGCAATCTACTTAACACCAGTTGCATGATAAGAGACCTTGGGACCCAGGTGGACAGTAGTCTCTCCTTTGATAGTCACATCGCCACAGTAGTCAGAAAGTCCTTCTACATGGCACACCTCATCATAAAACGGTTCTCATCCAGGAAAAAAGAGGTCATTGTTCCCCTCTACTCCTCACTCATTAGACCCATTATAGAGTACAACGCCCCTTTTGTAATGTACCTCACAAGACATCTGCAGCAGCTGGAAAGGCCACAGAAGTTCCTCACAAAGAGGATTACTGGCCTCAAACAAATGCCCTACATTGACCGCCTCAAAAACCTCCAGCTTTACTCTGTAGCATATCGCCTACTCCAAGGTGATCCCTGCCTAACATATAAAGCTATGTCAAACCCAGAGCTGTTGGACATGCTACATCTAAAGAAATCCCAATCCCTCTGAGCTACATGCTCTAGGGGCCTAAACCTTGTCACCACAATAAACAGGACATGCTGGAGGGATAGATTCCTGTCCCAGAGACTTCCCATACTCTGGAACAAGCTACCCATCAAGCAAAGTTCTTCATTAGCACTCTTCTAGAAAAATCTTGATGAGTGGATGGGAAATAGGAATACACCCCAGGGATCACTTCTGTGTCTCTGCTGGACAGTGGCACAGGAAAATAACTTTCTTGGGTGGCGTAAGCTATGGAACCTTGCTGGCTAGGCTTAAGTAGGTCCTTGGGCCAATAGTCTAGTACCTGCCTATGAACCTATGAACCTATGAACAGTAATGAGGATGAACAAAACATAAGGTTGCTGACATTCACATAACACTTATATATCTATGAAGACATGCATGTGCTTGATGACCTAAGAAGCTGTGTTGCATTGTACACTAGTGGCATAGGTGATTTACAGAGGGCCCTATGTTTGTTACATATAAATCGACATTTGCATCTCATTATAGCCCTGATGTACATCAACGTGCTGTTGTATTTCAGAGCCCCAATGTGCTGTGCATCAGGACAGTGAGCTCTTGGCATCACTTTGACACAGCAGCAGAGCAGCTACAGTTGTTTCTGCACTCGGACGAAGGATTTCATTATTCTTGCTGTCTTTGTGCACTTCATGTGGTATGTAGATATGTCTAATTTTGTAGATATTTATATCTGCATGGCTTGCGAAACTTCATTTGAGTTCAGCCTTTATTTTTGTTTTGTCTTTGCAGACCTGTGTTTGTTCTAAAAATGGCTGCCAAGCATACTATTACAGTAGAGAACTGGAACAATGTGGGCTTTGGTTAGATGGTCACTGTAAATGCTTTGTAAGTGACATTTGTCAGGCACAGTGCCCAATATTTTGATTGTGAAATGCATTAACAATGATCTTTATCCTGGGTGCTTTAATTCCTTATGTTATAAGCATGCGAAGTACGTTTGTTGTCATTGTGTGTTAATATATATTTTCTAAATATCTCTTCTACTGCAATGATACTCTTCTATCTCTGAATCATATTTCACGGTTTCCTTGCTATTTCTTTTTAATTTCTGTGGTCAAGTCTTGCACACTGAGTACTGTTTTTAATCATCTTTCTTTATTCATTTTTGTTGACTATATAGTTTACTGTTGAGATTCCTTTGTGTCAGGTAAAATTTCCATTTTACCTGACACAAAGGAATCTCAACAGTAAACTAAATTTTTCGTTTCAAAATGTAGCACATGGTACTTTGTATTCCTTATCATATAAGATGCTTTGGTGGTCTGCCTTCACTTGGCCGACTAACATGAATATCAACACATTAAAAGTAAACAAGTCTACATCGAAAACGGAAACATCAACTTCCAAGCATACATGTGCAAAGTTTGCTTCTTGGCGCAAACAAATATTACTTACAAAAAAAATAAAAAACATCTCCTACCCACTGCTAATTCCATATACTAATTATACGATTGCACAATCCCTGGGGTAATGGGAATATTTTCCTACACGGGGAATGACAATGTCACACACCTGTCAACATGCTGTATAGTCACCCAAATGTAAGCGATTAAACAGATGTTGCCCAAGGCAGCAGAACCCATGTATATATGTGTGTGTGTGTGTGTGTGTGTGTGTGTGTGTGTGTGTCTATATATATGTATATGTATACACACACACACACACACACACACACACACACACACACACACACACATGTGAATAAGTTATTACATCCTGTCTTAAACATGTAATGATTTAGTAAAAAATGTTCAGATGTTCAGGATACAAACATACTGAAACCTGTATAAGGATTTTTGATATATTCTACTTAAACTAAATCAGCAAAACTTCCTTAAGAGGGGCTAAAAAGTTTCTTTTGTCTACAGCCTTAGCCTGCAATGCTATAAACATTTTCACAGCAGTTCTCTAACACGCATTTCCTGTTTGTGTCACACAGCCACAAGCATATGTGCTGTTACTTCCTAATGACGTAATATATATGAACATAGTTTCTGCTTGGTTTCTGTTTTACAGTAAAGAAAAGGCTCACAGATTTAGTATTGATTTATACTGAAATGGTAAGTTATCTGTATTAGTCACAAAATATCACAGCATAAAATGCAGCAATGCATACATACTGCAATGTCAATTTTAATATTTTCTGATGTGAAAGAGGTTATGCACAAGGAACACTGCAAATGCTGTTTTAGTCACCCATTGATGTCTTGGTAAATGTTGCACATACGTCATTTGTCTAGTGGTTTGACAGAGAAGACACACTATCACAAACCGTCTTGGTTTACCAGTATGAAATCTTATTCTGTCTTCAGTGTTGTCATAACAAGCACAAATCCAAAATTGTTGAATATTCAAGAGCTCACAACTATGAAAGTCCAGCCTATAAAAATAATCTTTAAACCAGGCATCAATCACTATTTTAAATATTTATAAACTTTCAGCTTGCCTTATATGATACCGGATGGCATCCCATAACCTTCCCACCCTATGAGGGAGACTTACAAAGTGATAAATATTAATGGCAGTAAATGAACCAAAAAGGAATTATTTCTTGTTCCATGAGAGTGTTGGATGAATTCATCTCCCAAAGTAGCCACAAAAACATCATATTTGTAAGTTTTAAAGATCTAAATCAAATCTACTTGTAAGAGCCTATACGACAGTTAGAAAGATCCAGGGCCAACAGCCTGTCACTGTAACATTAGAATTCTCACACAAAGTATTTTTAAAAACATTATGCACTTTCTGAAATGTTATTTTAATCTGTCTCTTGCTATGTATACATAAAGAGGAGTGATATTTAATGAGTGGTCTCACTGCAGACGTATAGATAGGTATCAGGACACTGGCATTTCTACTTGTGATGCACCTTAAATATTCTTAATCATCACATATGCTTTCTTAAGCACCCTAGTCATATCAGGTTCAAAACTTGATTTATCATCAGCTTATATACCCAAGTCTCTGATACAGTTGTCAGCTGTATTAATGTGATTATTCAAAGCATATGAATGTATTTTATTGTGCTTCCCAAAATGTAAAATAATATTTTTTGAAGGTCATAACTTTCATATCTAATCCAGAGAGACAAACTGTACAAATATGCTTGTAAAATACTTTGTTATTTAGTATATGCAATAACTGCATCAGTTTGGTATCTTCTGCAAACTTACTCATCCGTTCATGTCATATTGTTGTCAATCTGGAGACAAACATCCCAGACAGCAACAGGATTAGGATACAGCCTTGGGGCAGCCATATTGTAATTTCTACCTCCTTGAAGATGCTATATGTTATATGTACACTACAGCTCCTACCCAAAAGCTAGCTGGCAACCTAGTTAGCTGAAACCTTTAGACTGCACTGTTCTTACAATCTCCATGTGGGGGACTGCACTGAATGCCTTAACAAAATCTAAATAAATGATATCCATAGGCAACCCCATATCTAATATCACCACTATATTTGTGTATAAGCTACCTTAATTTGTAAAAAAAAGAGTGCCTAGCAGTACAGCTGTGTTGACAGATATCAAGCCCTGTTGTTATATAAGCTAGAAACTTCTGACAGATTAGTTTTTCAGAGAACATCCTGAGTATACAAGGTAAACTATTTGTTCTGTAATTTAAGTACCAGTTGGATTGCTCTACTTAGGAATGGGTAATGCTATGGCCTTTTTCCATACGCCCAACACATACCCAGTTTGGGTAACACTATGGCCTTTTTCCATACACCCAGCACATACCCAGTTTGGGAAACACTACTGCCTTTTTCTATACACCCAGCACATACCCAGTTTGGGTAACGCTGTTGCCTTTTTCCATACACCCAGCACATACCCAGTTTGGGTAACACTATGGCCTTTTCCCATACACCCAGCACATACCCAATTTGGGTAACGCTGTGGCCTTTTTCCATAGTCTGAAGTAAGTATTTTTAACAAGAAACTAGATTGTCACTATTGTTACTTAGGAAATATTAACTTAACCCATCAGGACCATTGGCTGAGGTAGAGCTGATATTTCTTATTACTTCTAGAACTCTATCTTATTACTGGGCAAACATCATAACTATTGGGAGCAGCACTGTCATTCAAGTCACATATTAAAGAACATTTTTAATTTATTTATTTATCTGTTTTTGTATTTATAAATAGGTTTACTAATAGTCCACTATCAATAAAATGTGTTCGATTTGAAGTAACAACAATATTAGATATGCCCTCCTTCTCGTACTGCCTGAAATGTTTAATGCTTTATGAGTACAGCTGGTGTACTCCACAAATTTTGCCTCATAGACTCATTGAGCCCATTGTACCTCCTTATAGAATTTGATCTTTTTTTACCATTCATTGGTGAAAACTTTGCCCAGGATTCATTGAGGTTTTTATTCTGTGCAGGAACAGTGTAGCCACTCCTGCATGGAATATGGTCGCCAAGTGATTCAGCAAACAGCTGATCTGGCGTGCATGAGCTTGGCAGCACTATTCCTGCGTGGACACCACTGAATAATGTTAATTACCTCATTTGCTGGTGAAAACCATGCCAATGAGGTAAATTAGCAATTCAAGAAGCAGGCAGGTGTCCATCCAGGGATAGTGTAAGAAGCAGAAATGTGTTCAGCTACTAGCTGAACACATTTCTGCAAATTACAAAACGGAGGCATGACAGCTCAAAATGAAGCATGTATTACAAGTGCTAGGCATGCCATTGGCATGATAAATAGTTTAAATTTTATAAAATAAAACTTTTTTTGGCCAATCTCGGCCATTTAATCATAGGGCAGTGGCACACAAATGGGATCGTGCCGAAAATAAAAAAAAAAATGTGAAAAAGCTATTTTTATGGAAATCTGCATTTTGCCATTATAGTCAAGGGCATGCAGAATGAAAACAATACCAGGGAATAGTGACTGCTAAGGGGAAAGGCCCAATGTAAGTGTAGTAACTATGGATTAAGGCAGTGATGTATGCAAATGAGGGAACTTATACTGATCACAAATTTCTTCTAAGTGTCAGACTGCACCTAACCATGTAGGTGTACCAACACTACTGTGTAGACATCGGAGAGCTAGATAACATGAAAATGGGGTGTGTCATGCTTGCTGTAAGCACATTGGAGATTGGTGGCCCATGTTTGCCCTTAGCTAAGCACAGCTAAAGAAGGGTGTATGTCTGAGGCTGTATTGACTTATTCCATGAATTGAAGAGAGTGTACACGTCAAGGGGAGGGCCAGTTCTGCTTAAAAGTGTTTACCTAAACAGGTGTGTGCGATGCAGAACTATTTACTGTTGAGTACCAGGTATGTGTGGCATGCATTGGGGCTTAAACAGGCAGGAAATTGGAAAGTGAAACAGCAGAAGGAAGGCAATCAAGTAGAACGACCACAGCTGGCAGGTGGAATGTATCAGAGTAAGCCAATTGCACAAGCAGCAACCCAGCACACTACTATAAACTATGCAAACACCTTTCAGTCTGTTTTTTCCCCACAAACTCTACACTATTGGTGTACACATTCAGGAGAATTTTAAACTGACAAAACTAAGAAAACATGTCAGGGGCTGCTGTTGCTTTGATCTATCATTATGTACTAGAGACTGAGGGTGGTGAGGAGGATAATGCTGACAACCAACTCAGGGTAACCTACCAGGGGCTACATGATCTGGAGATAGTAGAGTGCTATAGGGTGGACAGGGACATACTTCAGCAACTTGTTGAGCTCTGCCTGCCTCATGTCAGACCCAGAACCAACAGAGGGGAACCCATCCCAGTGGATACCAAAATATGTGTAGCGTTGAGAATACTAGCTACAGGTACTTTCCAAAGACCAACTGGGGATATCATGGGGGTCTCACAGGCATCTGCATCCAGGATACTCCACCAGTTCCTGGATGCCATGCTACCACATGCCGCTGAGCACATTTACTTCCCCAGCACCCGTGAGGAGAGGACCAACAATATGCATCTCTTCCACCATGTAGCAGAATACCCGGAGGTACTGAGTGCCATAGACTGAACGCACATCCACATCAAAGCACCACCCAGTGACCAGGGTAGGGTCTACCTAAACCACAAGGGGTTCCACTCCATAAACTGCCAGGTCATGTGTGATGCTCAGGGCATTATCATGAATGTGTGTGTTGGCAGCCTTGGAAGCTATCACGACTCCAACATCTGGCATTCATCACAGGTGTACCAGGCATTTGCCAGTGGGGACATCCCATATGGCCATCTGGTGGGGGATGCTGGCTATGCACTGGAGCCGTGGCTGATGACACCTATCAGAAATGCACACACACCCATGTAAGAATGCCATAATGAGGCACACACACAAACCAGGATCATTACATAGTGTGTGCTTGGGATTCTCAAGTCATGGTTCCACTGCCTTGACATATCTGGTGGAGCCTTGCAGTACTCTCCAGCCACATGTGCACACAAGTTCATAGTATGTGCCATGCTACACAATATGATCCTGCAGAAACAGCTGCAGCAGGAACAAAATAGCGAAGGGCCACACAGCCCCTCTCCACCATTGCCAAGGTCTCCACAGGCACAGAGGGACTCAGAGGAGGAACATCCTGAGCCTGCCCCTGTAGGCAGGTGGAGGTGTGTCCAGTATGCCCTGTCCTTGGCAAAGAGGCTATGCATAGCACATACACTGACACTATAGGGCCCAAGGGACTGCTCTTTCTCTCTGACTCACACACACAGTAAAATGGATGCCAAACATCACAGCACCTATACCTTACCATGTATTGTCAGTGTACTTCATGCATCCAACATAGTCAGCCCTCAAGCACCATCCTAACAACAACCTCAGACACAAGGTAAGTCAGTCTCCTTAACAATAAATGAATGGAGTAGAATGTTTTGATAGCCTATCCATGGCATTGATTCAAGCATACAAGGGAATGGGGTGGCTTACTGGGATAGCAGAAGACAACTGACAGCTCTGTGGGACAGCAGGAAGTGTATTCCCAGTACTAGCCTACCCACACTATACAGTACCACCCTAGTTGACAGATTCCATTGCAGTGTATGTGGTGAGCCAAATAACTGGGGGATCATAGGTCACATGCATGGATGTCAACGTGGGGGTCCCATACACCATCCCCAGCCTCATTCAGCAGATCAGCTATAAAAAAACATACAGAAATGTCTGACAAAGGCCCCCACATGGCGACATCCATGAAATCCCCACCTATATATTTTTACACAGGTCTGGCAGTGGCAGTATGGCTCTGAAAGGTAAGAAGTCTGAAACTACAAATGTTTATGCCAGAACAATCTGACCTGTGCTTGATACTGTTATGCCTGTAGTTGAAATATAGGACACACCACTATGCTAAATGGAACCAAAATGTTAAGCAAATATCAGCGCAGTGTCTGTAAATGTATATTGTGTACAGATGTGTCACCCGCCATAGTCCCATAGAAATGCAGTAATATGTCCCTAGTCTTAAGCAGCATCTAGCTGCCAACTAGAGTGATGGCCTAACACAAACAGAAAGCAATTGTCAGTAACACCCACAGTCAACTTACTGGAAACACCCCAGGGATGTCCACTGCTGACAACCTGGGAACATATGATCATCAGCATGCTCTGGCTTGCTACAGATGGCCTGCATCTGTCACACCTGGCCTACAGGCCTCCAGCAAATGCCCATGCCCCACCCACATTGCCCTGTTAGGGAATGTCATGGGGTCCATAACACCAACATAACACAGTATACAAAATGCAAAGAAAGGCCATGCTGCTAACTGCAAGGAGCAAACCTGCTAGCATCAGAGAGCCAGAAATCTGAACAAAGCCATGACTAATGGAGTAAAAAAGGTTTAAAGAGAAGGACAATGTTTTGAAGACAAAAATCAAAACACGCAAGGGTAATTGTAATACACAAAGGGTGGTCTACATAGCTACATGTATATCCTGTTTGGCCTATTATATAGGCAAAACTGAAAGGAAGTTAAAAACTAGGATATACGAGCATTTGTATAGAATTCAGCGGAAAGACGACAAAAACGCTCTGTATAGACATGTTTCTGAAAAAGGTAACAACCATAGTTTCAAGTTTGCCATCATAGATTTAATTGAAACAAGTAGTGGTGATGAGAATTGGAAGATCAAACTTTCGGCTCTCGAAAGTAGATGGCAGATATTTTGTGATTCTACATCTAAACCAGGGCTGAATGATTTTATTAGTATAAAGCCATTTTTACAGCTTAATGTATGAAGATTTTCAGCAGCTTGGTTGCAGGGCAGTGGTCAGTTGGCACCTTTTGACATTTTTCCCTTGGTGTTAGTTGTTCACATTAGGTGTTCACATTAGTGGTTCACATTTGTGGGCCATATTAGGGGACCATATTAGATGTGCTTGTTTTGGTTTTTTGGAGGGTATGTTTTTTCCAATGGTTTATTTTAGGTCCAGATACATTCCCGGGTTCTCTAGCTGTACTACTAGTACTATTATCACTTTTGACATGCTTTTAGGTGTTACAGGTTTTATAGACAATTGTATATATATATTTAACTAGTACTCTACACTTTTATACGTTTACAGTAATATTTTGAAACATTGTGTCTCAGTTGGCTAGTATACCATATTCTATCTGTATTATACATTGTTTTAAGTCAATATATTCTGTTGTCGTTTCGTATTGTCCTTTCACATGGACACTTTTCATATTAACACTTATATTGATGTGTTTAGGTATTTAATTACCTTGTTTTTAAAATATTTTAATGTACTTTCCAATGTATTTTAAAGTAAATTTGGCACTGTAGGTATTTGATTAAGTTGCATTATAACGTATTACAGCATGACATTTTTAATAGGCAGTTTTTAACAGGCACTTAGATTTACGTTATATTGTTAGAGAGGGCATTTAAATGTATTAGTAGTAGGAATATTTGTTAGTGAATATTTTCTACTTATATTTGTTAAACATGTAGATTATATTATGCATTATGAGCAATGTTTGCACTAGCTATCTCTTTGCACACGCTGACATTTTGCACATGCTGTTTTTTGCATATGCTGACATTCAATACGATACAGGTTTTATGTTGCCCTTTTAAATAATAATTGTTTGGCAAACAGTTGGCGCCAAAAAGAATTTAAAAACTTTTTACTGACATTAGTTCATGGTTCTGAGGAAGTCTGACGGAGGTCAGACGAAAGCGCTTAACCTTTTGACATATATTTTATCTGGTTCCTTGAATATTTTATCTGGTTCTCTGAATATTTCCTGTTGTGACTTTCTGTCAATAAAAAGGTAGTTTTACTACTCTGCTGTCGTTGTCCGAGCCTTTGGATTCTGTTCGTGGGCACCCTATCTGGATAGTTGGAATTAGTTTTTTCAGCTTGTTTGGTTCTGCAGTTGCCCTTCCCCTAGATTAGCAGTCCTGCAGATATCAGTCACCTTAGAAGTCCCTTTCATCAGGCCTCAGCCCCATAAGCTCTGTGGCATGTGTGATAACTGCATAACACTATAGTACAAATCAATAGTTAGGTAGGAGTTCTAATCTTTGTCCGGGCAAATGTAAAAGTGTGTGTGTGTTTAGAAGTTAAAGCTCTTGGGTCCATTCAAACCCAGTACACTTCCACTTTCCCTCCTGTAGCAGTCCTGCATATATCAGTCACCTTAGAGGTCCCTTTCATCAGGTCTCAGCCCCATAAGAGGTGTTGCACGTGTGATAACTTCGTGACACTATTGTACTAATAACTAGTTAGGTAGGCGTTCTAATCCCTGTTCTGACAAATGTGTGTATATATGTGTAATTTAAAGTATTTGTGGCCTCTCTCACCCAGTACATCACCCATTGCCATACTTTACAAGGGCTGGTGATGTTCCTCACCTTACAAATTCCTTTGGACAACCTTCATCCCATAACCTCTGTGGCATGTGCGATAAATGTGTAACACTGTAGTAGCAATAAATAGATAGGTAGGGGGTCTAATCTCAGTCAGGGCAAGTGTGTGTGTTTGTGTGTGTGTGTGTGTGTGTGTGTGTGTGTGTGTGTGTGTGTGTGTGTGTGTGTGTGTGTGTGTGTGTGTGTGTGTGTGAGTGTGTGTGTGTGTGAACAGTACCCTGTCTGTGGGTGGGTTGTTGTGTTTGTGTGAGAACCATATCCACTGGGGGTGGGTTTTTTCTACTTTTTGCTGTTGCCCATCCAGTACATGTCCCAGTGTCCACATTACAAGGCCCACAGTTGTCATCCACTGTAGAGGGACCTGTAGACACCCTGCAGCCCTATAAGCATTGTGCCATGTGCAATAACTATGTGACAATATGGAATAGATAACAAGATATGTTGTCCATCTAATCCTTGGATATCACTCCCCACTCAGGAATCATACACAAACACACTCAGATAGGCAGCCACCCCTACATCATTAGATGGCCTGCAAACTGGCTCACAGATAGAACCCACAGTGTGAAAGCAGTGGACTCTATGTCAGACTGCTGAACAGTCATGAATGGAGTCCCACAGGTTGTGGACCTGGGTACCATCCTGTTTGGGATAAACACCTCTGAGGACCAGCCCAATACAAAGGCACCCTGGCTGACAATGTTTGTAGATGACTACAAGGTGGGTGCTATTATTACCCCCCATGTGAGGTTGACATCCTTCACAAAGTCCTATCAGAGACCTATGACTGTTTGCAGAACCCTGGACATAAGCTCAATGCCAGATGATGTGCCGCCATCCCCTTTGGGTATGACATGGTTCCAATAAAGTAATACATTGATGGTGGTCCACTGAACACTGATGTTGGTATAATGGAACTGGGAACACAGGTTGACAAAGAGCTCTATGGTGAGCACCACAGTGCTACTGTCCTCCGAAAGTCTTCCATGTTGTCACTTCTCCATACTCAGGGTGTTGAATCCGGGAAGTAAAAAGACAGTGTTTCCCTGTACACTCCCCTCAGTAGGCCAGTCAATATGTACTATGACCCATTTGCCATGGACACCAGCAACAACAGAAGATGCTGCAAATGTACCTCACAAAAAGGATCTTAGGTACTACACACTTGCCCCGAACAGATAGACTCCAACAACTGCAATGACTCTCTGTCTCATATTGGCTACTTAGGTACAATCTCTGCCTGATATACACAGCCATGTCTGATCCAACCCTATCAGGAATGCTACATTTGAGGAAACCAATCTGTCCACACAACATACCCCAGATACCTCAACCCCATCCTTACAATCAACAGGACATGCTGGAGGGACAGGTTCAAAACCCAGAGACTGGTCACACTATGGAATAGACATCACATACATGTCAAGCCGAGCACATCATTGGCCCTCTTCAAGGGAAATCAGGAGAAGTACATGGGGAATAGAATACCCACCCTGGGGATCACTGCAGTGACTATACTTGGTAGACACATTGGGGAGTACCGTCAGGTGGCATGATGCCAGTGTATTCCCATGGGCCTTGTAAAGCCTCCATGTCCATTTGCCATGTACACACCTATGACTCTTTGAACCTATGGATCTCAATACTGTCAAATGTGTGTGTGTGCATTAGTGTGTATGAAAGTGTTTGTGAGTGTGTAAACATGTGGGTGAAAGTAGTTGGTGGCCCATCTTACCCAGTACAACTACCATTGCCATACCTTACAAGTGCTGTAGATGTTATTCACTATATAGGTATCTTGGGCACTCCACATCCTATAAACTCTGTAGTGTGTGCATTAACTGCATAATACTAATAACCATATAGCTAGGAGTTCTATTATGAGTCCTGGCAAATGTGTGTGTGTGTGTGTGTGTGTATTGTTGTGTGTAAGTGTGTGTATAAGTGTAGGTTACAGTATTTGGTGGCCTCTCTCACCCAGTACATCACCCATTATCATAATTTGCAAGGCCTGGTGATGTCCCTCACCTTAGAAGTACCTTCGGACAAATGTCACCCCATATCCTCCATGGCTCATGTGATAAATGCATAACAATGTAGTAACAATGAATAGATAGGTAGGGGTTCTAATCTCAGTCCTGGCAAATATGTGTGAGAGAAGAGTTTCATGTGTGTTTGTGTACGAATGACATCCATTGGATGAGCATGGTTTCATATTTTATGCCATGGTACACACAGTACACATTCCTAGGTCTACTGTATGAGGTCTGCTGCTCACATCAACTGTAGTGGTATATGAAGACACTCTTCAGCCCAATAAGCCCTGTACAACAGTAGGGAATAGTATGGTATGAATAACAAGATAGGTTGGTCTGCTAAAGTGTGTGTGTGTGTGTGTGTGTGTGTGTGTGTGTGTGTGTGTGTGTGTGTGTGTGTGTGTGTGTGTGTGTGTGTGTGTGTGTGTGTGTGTGTGTGTGTGTGTGTGTGTGTGTGTGTGTGTGTGTGTGTGTGTGTGTGTGTGTGTGTCTGTGTGTGTGTGTGTGTGTGCGTGTGCACATTCGTATGTATAGCAGTGGTTGTGAGTGTGTAGACTTGTATGTGACACTATTATGAGTACTCTCACACCCAGTACAGCCACCACTGCCATACCCCACAAGATCATGTGACGATATTCACCTTAGAGGTACCTTGTAACACTCATCACATTTGTAGTCTTGTGCCACCTGCAATAACCGCATAATAGTGTGGTACCGCAACTTGATAGGTAGGGGTTCCAAACACAACACTGTCAACTGTGATCCTGTGCATGCATGTGTGTGGGTGTATTTGAACAGTATTATCTGTGTGTTTGGTCGACACAATATCCTCTGGGGTTGAGGTAATTAGCAATCTGAAGTGCGTTCCACCCACCACATTTACCATAGTCTACTATACTACAGCTGATGTCAACCACCATAGAATGATATACAACCCCTCAGCCCTATAAGCCGTGAGGGACATGCAAGAACTGTTACATAGACCTGGGAAATGTGTGCAGATACAGCTGTACCTTGACTATGACATGATCAATGTGTTACAACACTGCCGTACTCCTCACTGGTGATGTCGGCAGGGCCACATCCTGCTGACACACAGACACCTGTGTGTGTGTGTGTGTGTGTGTGTGTGTGTGTGTGTGTGTGTGTGTGTGTGTGTGTGTGTGTGTAGAGGTGACTTTTCTGTGTGTGTGTGTGTGTGTGTGTGTGTGTGTTTGTATGCACAAAGTCATGCCATGTGGGTGCCCTCCACAGGGGTATTTTAGACAGCTGTGGGCCATACATGGCAGATTGTACAGTTCACCCTCTCTGGACATGGACACGGGAAGTGAGCTTGCCAAGCGTATCACCGGCACCACCAGAGCCGAGTCCAGAAGTAGTACTACTCCCTGCTGGTGACTGCTGCCTGCTGGATCTGTTTCCCTGTTGGGACCAGCCAGGATCACGTGCCCATGGCCTTGTGTGCTGTGGCATGGACAGCACACTCCCTTCAGTAGTGCTGGTGATACTGCCAACATGGGAACATGATGGTGATTAGCCATGTAGACACTTAGCTGATCATGGTGCTGCCCTTCAGCCACATGGCTAATAGCCAGCAGCCACCAAATGGTCAAGCACAGATATTCCACTGTTGAGTGCCAAGGTTTCCCCCCACCATCTATCCATGACCCCAGTATGCTCACAGATGGCTGCAGTGAGTTCATATCTCCATGGACACCAGGGATGTGCTCATCCATGATCCTGCGTATATGTCTGGTATTACATTCATTACATGCCTGTTCCCCCATGATGGCCTGAAACATGCATCTGGTGATTGCTGCTATGGCAATTGCAACAGGGGTATGATGGGCTGCAGTCCTTCTCCAAGCACCCCCGCCCATCTGCCTGTGTGGGACCTTGCCAGCACTCTGGTTATGGCTAGTGCGTGCATGCTCATTTGCCCTAGTCACCACAGCAGCCTGTTTCATGCCGCCACACACCAACTGTCCATTATCAGTGACCACTGGTGGTGGGGTATGTGTGGGTATTGTGACTGTGTGTGAGGATGAGGTTGACAATAGTGGGATGCCAACCAATGACACATTATCAGCCCCTGACAAGCCCACTTGTGCCTCAATATGAGTATCATCATGGGCAGAATCTGCAGAGACACTGACATCAGTATCAGAGCAGGAGGGATCGCAGTCACCATGTCCACCTGTGAGAGAAAAACAACATATGTAAATTACTAATGGCACTATAAGGTTTGCTGGTATATATACTCACACACACACACACACACACACACACACACACGAGAGGTGCCTCAAAGGCATTACACAGACCACACATTAGCCAGCTGGGGGCATTCATGACACACAGTCAGACAATAACATACACACTCTGAAAAGACCCTCGGCATCATGCAGTGCAACCCTTTATAATTACCGTTACTACTAATATAGACCTCTGGATTATATGAGTGGTGTTAGTAGGTGATGGCCCTTCACCTAGCATGCACTGCACCCATGTACATTATTGCTGTTCACCTGTATAGCACTGTGGCAACTCCTACAGAACATATCCCCCAACTGTAAAGGGTTTTGCTAAATGTCTACATGTGTGGCTCATATGTTTGGTCTGTTCCTCATAACTCCTGTGGTTGTCTGATACATTATGGGGTTGGCCTATGGATTGGTGCCACTAAGTAATGTCCTAATTTGAGGTGCAGACTGCATAACCTGCAATACATATATGTTAAAACAAAGCCGGTTACCCAAACAACTTCCCAAGCTTCAGTGAATATAGTAAGTGTACACACACCTGTTAACATGCCATGTTTTTGTGATATATCACATGAGACCTCAGAAATCAGGTCATAATATTGCCATCATTTCATATGACATATAACCTGTGCAATCCAACTGACGAACATACACATCAGTTACAGGTAGCATCTGGTAATTAAAATAGGTACACTAGGCTGGTTGCATGAGTGTGCAAACCCTTAATGTAATACTCTGTTAAAGCACCTTTTGATTTAATCACAGCATGCAGTCCTCTTGGGAAGGTGTTTCAGCATGGCACATCTTGACTTGCCACTGTTTGTACACTCTCCCTTGCAAAACGCCTCCAACTATGTCAGATCTGAATGGCATTCCCCTGTGCACTGCCCTCTTCAGGTCACCCTGCATATATCCTATTGGATGTAGGTGTGGGCTCTGACTCAGCCAGTGCAAAATGCTGCATGTGTTCTGGTGAAGCCATCCTTTTGTTGATTTGGATGTATGGTTTGGGCCATTGTTGTGTGGAAAGGTGGAATTTCTCACCATCTACAGCTATGTGGCAGAAACCAGAACATTTTGGAGCCACATGGGACAGTTTGGAATTGTTCATAATCCCTTCTAACATGGCTACAGCCCAGGTTACAGCATGTGAACAGCAGTCACAAAGCAGGACACTGCCATCACCATGCTTCACCGTGGAGGTGGTGTTGTTGTGGTGATGTGCAGTGGTGATATTGCGCCAAACACACCTGTCAGAATTGTGGCCAAAGAGTTCAACTGTGGTCCCATATTACCATAACACATTTTCCCAACTGCTTTTTGGAGACCTGATGTATTGTTTTCAGACCTTCACCAGGCCTGGATATTGTTTGGTGTGAGGAACTTCTGCCATCTTCCAACCCCACCCTATATGCAGGACATATGGAGAACATGGAAGATTTTTGTGACATGTAGTACACCCCCAGTACTTGCTGGAGATTCTTGCCACTCCTTCACTGTTGCTGTAGAGCTCCTGACAGCTTCCCTGGCCAGTATTGGTCATGTATTCTCATAGACTTTGGTGAGATGTTCACTCCTTTGCAATGTCACTGTTGCCCCATATTTTCACCACCTTTTGATGACTGTCTGCACTGTGTTCCATAGTATGTGCAATGCTGTGGAAATGTTTTGGTACCCTTGTCCAGGCTGATACATCTCAAATATGTGGTCCCTTAGCAGCTTCATCATCTCTATGTGAACCATGGCTGTTGCTGTAGCAGGCAACTGGGTATATGTTAGGATAATTCTGGTAGGACAGCTGACTGTTAGTTGCTGTTACTCAAAGAGTCTCTGTAATTGATGGCTGTTGTGTACCCAATAAGATCTAATGCTGTGGTTATATCGAAAGCTGCCTCAACACAGTACTAGCTTCTGCCTGAGCACACATATACATCTAGGTTGTTGTACTATTGTTATGTGTCATTATTGGTCCCCTAACAGATTTGTTTGCTTTACAATTGAATTGTACAGGTTATAGGTCACATAAAAGGCTTGCAGTATATTGAACTTGTCTATTGTGCTTTCATTTTTATATATCACACATACCTGACATTCTAACAGGTGTGTACACCATTTATATGCACTGCATACCACTAATTTCTACAGTATGACCCTAGGTTTGGGCCTTTGCCCCCCCCATTTTGTCGGTCTTTGTCCAGATGTCCTGCAATGACAGATTGTGAGGTATGCTACAGATATGTGACATCTCCTGAAAATAGGCCCCTGTCATGACCACCATGATGCAATGCAGAAAACACCACCACAGGTGAGCATGCAAATATTGCCAAATGGCTGAGTGTAACAGCTGTGTGCACAGTCACATGCATTAACTTTAGCATGCCTGTGGTACAGGTGAGCCACAACAGGAAAACCCCATACTTACTGGGTTCAGGCTGCTGTCCCATGTGCAGACCAGAGGGACCTATGTAGTTGTGAGGGAGAGGTATTGTCACCAGATTCATATTAGGCATTGGTACAAGATGAACGCTACGTTTCTGCACAGGTGCAGTACATACTGTGATATTACACAATTTGCTGTCATTCACCATAGATGTGCACTTGTGTGCATTACTGCACCCCACCCACTAATCCATTTTACACTGACATGTGCATCTAGAGACTCTGTAGAAGACAGTTTAAATGCTACCTTATTACATTGATGTGCACTTTGGCCTTACCTGGAAGCTCCTCGCCTGTTGCCTGGGTGCCACCCACCTCCGTGACTGCTGTTTCCCATGTTTGAGTTTGTGTGGGGGCTACCCCAAGGTTAGCAAGGAGCTCCACTGTAGCTGTAAGTGGGGCTTGTGTGGCTGGCCCCCACCAGTAGCAGTACAGTCCATCACTACAACAGCAGCCCTTTGCTGGGCAGAACGTATCAGGTCAGTTGCTCTATGTCTGACCTGATCATATGTGAGTCCATGGTGGCCCAACATGTTCACTCTTTGGATGATCTCATCCAACAGGGCAGTCTGCTCCTGCAGATTTTTCTGGCTATGGCCAGAAAGGATGGCAGAGTTTAAGATTACAGCTTCTGTGATGGCTGCTGTCTCTGCATCAGTGTAAGGTGGTTGCCACTGCATAGCACCTAGGAGACATACAAAGGGAAACACATAACAGGACCTCAGACATTGCCCAGGGTTCTTTATAGAGCCAGCACATGAATATAGACTATCATTAGCCACCACTTACAAACACATTATACCCCGGTACCTGGCAGCACTGTATGAACATGCATTGTACTCCTGGTCCTGATGTGTCATGTTCCCCCAATGAGGGTCAGTACATTGCATAAACCAACATTCATCATTCATGTTTGTGTAGAGGGATGACAGTGGCTATGATCCTTGCAGATGGGATGTTAATGGTGCTCAGGTTTTTCTTGAATACAGTGTGTAATGGAGCTGGAAGCATATGTCTGGGTTCATGTAGGATACAGACAAGAATATTATCAGGCCCCAAGGGGACTTGCTTTTGTTAACTTTGATTAGGCAGTTTGCACCTGATCCATGATGATGAGGGGAGGGGTGTATGTGCTGTACATATCCACCTATACTGATGGTGACCCGGGGGGGGGGTGATGTTTGCCCTAAACATGTCTGCAGCAGGTTGAATGTAGCTTTGGAGTATGTGTATGTACTGTGATTGACCACCATTACAGGGTGGGCTGGGTTGGTGCCTCTGAGACTGCAGACATATGTGAAGATGGTCTTGTTATTGCCCTTAGTGGATGTGTCCAATTTGTACTCATAGCTAGCCTTACAGTAATCCACCTGTGACCTAATGTGCTCATTCAGACAAAGGCTGACATGCTTCCCAGTTGGTGCCTGCTCCTACTTTGCCCTGTACAACCAATATAGTATCACATTATGTGCTTTATGCATTGCTGCTGTTCAGCAAAGGGGTTTACTCTATTTTGGTGGAGACATGTTTTACAAGTAAGGTATTGCTGAAGCCATACAGCTATGTTGGTCATATATCTGTTTGTAGTAGGCATGGGCACAGGGTCGTAACACAGTTGGCCACCTCTATAATTGCAACGTGATACTCATGTTTATTATACTACCCATGTCTGTGTCAGGGAAATGATACAACCAGTAGCTGTAGAGGTGTAACTCTGTTGGATGCACAGAAACTAAGGTTACACATGTATGCAACACGTACAGCTTATTCACCTAAAATTTTGCATCCCATGTCAGTTGTTATGAGGCAGCCAGGTACATCTACCCATACATACATATGCACAGGTAATACCTGCTATACATTTCTGTTCTATGTCAGTATGGCACACTGTAATTACAGCCTTGCTGCTAAGTCAGTCATATCAACCTGTTAGGGCAGGACATCTGTAGGACAATGCACATACATGGTGGGCTATGGGCCGCAATTAGTGACACTTTCTTCATATTGCTGTAACACACATATGTCATTTGATAGTGCAGTGGCCTTTGCATTCACAGACATACCCTGGAGGATGTCTGATGCTCATATGGCAGGCAGAGAAGTGAAAGGATAGGTGTGTGGTAGTGAGGGTAGGAACTGTTAATGTTCTGAGTATGACTGGTATGAGGACAGAGCTAGCTGATATACTGGACAGAGAAAAGGTGGATATATTGTGTGTGCCAGAGACCAGATGGAAGAGGTGTACAGCTGTGTTTACTCTATCATGGTGTGTTTGGGAGGGGATATGGTGTAGTGGTTAACATGAAGAAAAAACAAACAAGGAAATGATAAAACTATTAATCCACAAGTTGCTTCGGTAAAGTTCGAATCACACAGTCCAATGGGAAAAGTAGTCCACTTGAAACAGTTTTAATAATTTTAATTAAGCGCTTTTCGTCGCTATAAGTAAAGCGACTTCCTCAGATTAAAGTTACACATTAAAAAACCACCATATATAGGTGTTTCATTAAAGTGCTCGAAATAGAAAATGCTGAAGGTAGGTTAAAAGAAGTAGTTAAAGTGTTACCAAGCAAAACTTTTAAATTAAGTTTTCTCACAAACATTTTTAAGTCTATAATTGTACGGGCAATATCCATGTTTCGGCTTGGTACAAATGTGTATCCTTTAGCCAGTGCTTCCACTAAAACAGGATCCACTTCAATAGATGAAAAATGATAGATATAAAAGTCACCAGTTTTATTTTTAATAATGGTGACTCTCTGTTGAGGTTCCTGTGTTAGTTCCTGTATCTGTTGTTCCTGCGAAATTTGTTCTTTTGTGGTTGCCTGTTGGGTTTCTTCGGAATTGCTCCAGAATTGGAGTCCTTGTGAAAATTTAAAGAATTTTGGTTATGAGAAGATACTGTTTGTATTCCTTGTTCTGGTGTGTCTCTACTATTGTTAGCTCGTATTCGTTCACTACGTCTCACACTGTTGTTAGAACAGTCAGTGTTCGCTTCATTAGGGTTGTACAAAGTTTCAGTAGTGGACTCATTGTTGTTTTGAATTCTTGTATTGGCTCTCCCTACTTGAGATAAAGGTGGTTGGGGTTAAGCTACCCCACTCTCATATGCCAAACGATCCCTATTCAGTTTTTAATTTTGGTAAATTTAAGTCTTTCCAGTAGTTGTTCAATACTGGAAAAACATCTTTCGTGTTTGAATTTATATCTACCAAAATCAAGGTGCTCAGTTATCCACTACTGAAACTTTGTACAACCCTAATGAAGTGAACACTGACTGTTCTAACAACGGTGTGAGACATAGTGAATGAATACGAGCTAACAATAGTAGAGGCACACCAGAACAAGGAATACAAACAGTATCTTCTCACAACCAAAATTCTTTAAATTTTCACAAGGACTCCAATTCTGGAGCAATTCCGAAGAAACCCAACAGGCAACCACAAAAGAACAAATTTCGCAGGAACAACAGATACAGGAACTAACACAGGAACCTCAACAGAGAGTCACCATTATTAAAAATAAAACTGGTGACTTTTATATCTATCATTTTTCATCTATTGAAGTGGATCCTGTTTTAGTGGAAGCACTGGCTAAAGGATACACATTTGTACCAAGCCGAAACATGGATATTGCCCGTACAATTATAGACTTAAAAATGTTTGTGAGAAAACTTAATTTAAAAGTTTTGCTTGGTAACACTTTAACTACTTCTTTTAACCTAGCTTCAGCATTTTCTATTTCGAGCACTTTAATGAAACACCTATATATGGTGTTTTTTTAATATGTAACTTTAATCTGAGGAAGTCGCTTTACTTATAGCGACGAAAAGCGCTTAATTAAAATTATTAAAACTGTTTCAAGTGGACTACTTTTCCCATTGGACTGTGTGATTCGAACTTTACCGAAGCAACTTGTTAACATGAAGAAGCATTATGCCAAGAGTGTTTCTGGAGGTGATAAGAGTGTTGGGTAGAGTGATGTTTAGGAGGCTGGGAATTGATGGTGTAATGTTGACAGTTGTTAGTGTATATGCTCCGCTAATTGCGTGTAGGATGGATGAGGCAGACGTACTTTGGTGTGGTTGGATGAAGTCTTGATGAGTGTACCCAAGGGTGATTGAGTGGTGATTGGAGCAGATTTCAACGGGCATGTTGGTGAAGGGGACAGAGGGGTTGCAGAAGTGATGTGTAGGTATGGTGCTAAGCAAAGGAATGCAGAAGGTGAGATGGTGGTGGAGTTTGCAACAGAGGTTGGACATGGGTGTGGTGAATACATAGTTTTACAAGACCGTGGGTCATAGGGTGACATACAAGAGTGGAGGAAGATGCACACAGGAGGATTATTTTCCATGCAGGTGGTTCTGTTTGAAGGGGATTGGTAACTGTAAAGTGGTGACAGGGGAAAGTGTAATTAGGCAGCATGGAATGTTGGTCTGTGGGATGACATTGGTGATCAAGAAGAGGGGGAGGAGTGTGAGGGCAGCACCACAGATAAAATGGTGGATACTGAGAAAGGGTTATTGTGAGGTTGTGTTCAGGGAAGAGTTAAGACAGGCAGTGGGTGGCAGTGAAGAATTAGCAAATATCTGGGTAACTACATCTGAGCTAGTAAGGGTGATGAGTAGAATGGGGCTTGGTGTGACATCTGCACAGAAGAAAGAGGACAAGGATACCTGGTGGTGGCATGAAGAAGTACAGGGGCGTATGCAGAGAATGAGCAAGTAGACAAGTGTATAGGAAGATGGGGTGCATGGCAAAAAGAGTCATGGCAAAGGCTGAGGATGGGGCATCTGAAGGGTTGTATGTAAGGTTGGACACCACATATAGAGAATAGGACCTGCACTAATTGGCTTGGCAGAGGCATGTAGCTAGGAAGGATGTGCAGCAGATAAGGCTGAGAAAGGATAATGGTGGAAATGTACTCACTAGTGATGAGAGTGTGTCAAGCAGGTGGAAACAGCACTTTGATGGGCTGTTGAATGAAGAGAATGAGAGAGTGAGAATGTTGGCTGATGTGGGTATGATGAATTAGGATGTGCAACAGATTATCAAGAAGAAAGTAAGGATAGCTATGAAGAGGTTTAAGAATGGAAAGCCTATTGGTCCAGATGACATACCTGTGGAAGCATGGATGTGTTTAGGACAAATGGCAGTGGTCTTTTTAGCTGGATTGTTTACAGTAATCTTGGAATGTGAGAGGATGCATGAGTAGTGGATACAGTCTGTGTGGGAACTGATTATGAGAATAAGGGTGGTGTCCAGAGCTGTAGTAACTACTGAGGGATAACAGTGATCAGTCACAGCATGAGGTAATGGTAAAGGGTGGTGGAAGCTAGGAGCTAGGAATGGAGGTGAGGATTACTGATCAGCAGCATGGTTTCATCCCAGGAAAGAGCAATACAGATGCGATGTTTGCTCTGAAAGTGTTGATGGGAACATATAGAGAAGGTCAGAAGTATCTGCATTGTCTCTGTGTGGACTTAAGAGACAGCATATGACAGGATGCCTAGAGAGGAGTTGTGGTATTGTATGAGGTGGTCAGGTGTGGCAGATGAATCCGTAAGAATGCTACAGGATATGTACAAGGCTAGTGTGACAGCAGTAAGTTCTGCATTGGAAGTGACAGATGTGTTCATGGTGGAGGTGGGAGTACATCAGAGATCAGCTATGAGCCCTTTCTTATTTGCAGTGGTGATGGACAGGTTGACAGACATGATCAGACAAGAGTCCCCTAAACTGTGCTGTTTGCAGATGACATTGTGGTCTGTAGTGAGAGTAGGGAACAGGTTGAGGAGACCCTGGAGAGATGGAGGTATGGTTTAGAGAGGGAAGAAATGATGGTCAGCTGAACTAAGATAGAATATATGTGTGTGAATGGGACGGAGGATGGAGGAATGGTGAGGATGCAGGGAGTACAGTTTTCAAAAAGTGGATAGGTGTAAATACTTGGGAAAAACAGTTCAGAGTAATGGCGAGTGTGGGGGGAGGTGAAGATGAAAGTACGGGCAGGAAGTGGGTGGTGGGGAACAGTGTCAGGTGTAATTTGTAACAGACAAGTAACATTAAGAATGATAGGGAAGGTCTATAAGAGTGTAGTGAGACTAGCTATGTTATATGGGTTGGAGACATTGGCATTGAAAAAAGAAGCACAAGTCAGAGATGAATGTAACAGAGTTAATGATGGTATGATTTGCACTGGGTGTGGCCTAGCAGTGTCACAGTCAGTACTGTGCAACACACACTCCAGTAATGGTCATATGTGAGCCATCCTTTCCTGGGGTGACTCAGGGCCCTGAGCTGTGCTCTGTGTCACTGCAGACAGACACAGTCTCTATGGCCATAGGTTCTGCTCAGCAATATAGCAGTACAGCATGTGTTGTTGAGACATAATATTGTTTGAACATCCAATTTTCCATGTTTACATGCCCCCTACTACATTCCATTACATGTTTAATTGTTTGACATAGCTGTTTTTTTGTTTTCAGTTCAGTTGGTATACTCCATCAGTCTCAGTGTGTGTGTGTGTGTATGTGTGTGTGTGTGTGTGTGTGTGTGTGTGTGTGTGTGTGTGTGTGTGTGTGTGTGTGTGTGTGTGTGTGTGTGTGTGTGTGTGTGTGTGTGTGTGTGTGTGTGTGTGTGTCTGTTTGTTTGTGTGTGCGTGTGTGTGTCTCTCTCTCTTTCTCTCTCTGAGACAGATGTAGGATATACATCTGTTTTGTATAGGCAGCAGCTTGCCTTTATTAGGTAATGTTTATGAGCAGCTGATGGCCTGTGCACCAATTGGAGTTCCCCACATGCTAATTGCATGTGGAACAGCTGTGGTATCATTCCCATACCCAATAGCATGGAAACATACTCTTAAAACTGAGTACTTCATGTGGGCATTGCCCCTTTTCCTTGCCTGGGAGGAGTAATTCATGGAGGTGTATGATGAAAAGCATCACAGAATGTAGTTGGGAATACCTCTTACAACAAACACTGTGGAGACAGTCCAACAAACTGGGGAGAATGTTCCAGACATAGGGACAGAATGTAAGTATTGTTGTTATACAGTTGACGTAATGCTAGTTTGACAGGGTTTGTGCAGATATGGCTGCCCTGCATGAATTTAAGTATGATAGTGGCCAGAGTATGGACTCATATTTGATGTGTTACTCACATCTTTTTTTGGCCTTGGAAATTCAGTAGCATACTCTGAGGATTGCAATAAGTAAATGGTAACATCCATGTGTGTTTCTGACTTCATATCCCTCAGAACAGATATGTTACAACAACCCTGTTTCACCAGCAACTTACTCAGTTTATGACAGCAATATCTCAATAATGCTTCTGTGTTTGGGCCTCTGCCCCCAAGTATGTCAGGCTTTATCCAGATGTCATGCTGTAAGAGGTAGATAGGTACAGTATATTATTATATAGTGACTTCATTCCAGATATTATCCCAGTGATGTATCGGACTGGCAGACATGTTATGTGTAGAAGCCTTATATATGAGGACAAAGCCTGGATGTTCTGTGGGACTCTATACAGTTGAGAGGACTGTGTATTTCTGGCAATTGTTGACAGACTGCCAGGACTGTGTAGCAGTGTATTGTGAAAATGTTATTTGGCCTGTGTATGGAGGGGGTAGATGTAAGTGTTATGGGTCCTTTTCTATCTGACTTTGCATGCTGCTCCAGTTTCTGGTGCCCTATCAGCTGTATATGTTTGTAGGGGCAGACTGAGACATGTCCCATACCACAGTCAGGCATCAGACTACACTGTGAATTGGGCCAGTATATATAGGGGTAGTGTGTGAATGGCAAACATGCTGATGATTTTGTTCACACAGTCCATATACTCTACTGTTCCTGTGGCTTACCAGTATGTCACTTTGAATGTAGTGAGATTGGCTCTGGGTATGCACTATCATGCTGGTGTTTGTAGGTCAGTGCTGTTACATCCCTGTAGTGCCTGATATATTTGCAATTGCATGTGATTCCCCTATAGCAGAATTGGGTTAGTGTTGTGCCAGTCTGCCTGTAGTTTAGACAGTACTTGGTGACATGCCTAGCAGCTCAGTGTAGTTTCCCTACTTTGATGTTATGTCCCGATATTTATCAGATGTACTGCTGCCTGGCCACCATACATGTTGTGTATGTCTGACACATCAGTGGGATGATGTGAAGATCTTGTCAGTAACTAGTGGGGAGTAATTTAGTTTTGAACTTGGGCTATTGCAGTCAATATATGTTACAACAGACAGGAGGGTGCTACTGCATCAACTGTGTCACCTTATCTACTCCAGTATTTGGGATTTGTGATTTGTTTCTAGTTTCATGGCTTTACACCCCTCCCCCTTTGTCAGACTTGGTCCAAATTTGTTACACTGAAGGGTTCTGAGCATACCTCTCGACTGGCCAGATTGTTTCATACTGTCCTGGATTACTGCTCATATGTATGTTCTGTTCCACAGAATCATTATTTTCATTTCTGTGGTAAATCACTGTGATGATGTGAGAATTTCTGTCAGTAAATGTTGACATACATTTCAGTTTCAGAACTCACATCCTTCTGAACATGTATGCTGACAAACCCCCAGTTACTGTAGCAACATTCTACATTTATAACTGCAGTACGTACATTATGTCCCTGTTATTGGACCATTGTCCCCCCAAATTGACAGCCTTTGTCCAGAATTACTGCACTAAGAGGTGTAGAGGTATGGTGCTGGGTATGACTTCACTACATTTTATGAGCATATGTGTATATATGTATATATATGTATATATATGTATATATATATATATATATATATATATATATATATATATATATGTATATATATATATGTATAGGTTTACCTTCAACATGTCGAAATATATAATTTCTAATGTTCATTTGGTTAAAAAATAACATCTAAACCCAAAACGTTGAATGATCAAAATGTCTAAAATCATTTAATTGAAAAAGCAATGAGATCACCACTATTATTTTGCTGGGGGGGCTGCACCCCCCCCCTGCACCCCCCATGTGGGTGGCTATGTCCTCCACACCCCCCACTTAAATATATCAACTTCGATATTGCACTATAGTGCAGAAATGGGCAAATTTAATAATTTAGACATTCTGAGTTTAGACTAATTTTATTTCAACATTTTGATCATTCAATATAGTGCATTCAACCAATTCATTTTTAACCATTTCGCATTCAACATTTTGAAGGTAAACTGTATAAATATTTATATATATATATATATATATATATATATATATATATATATATATATATATATATATATATATATATATATATATATATATATATATATATATATATATATATATATATATATATATATATATATATGTGTGTGTGTGTGTGTGTGTGTATATATATATATATATATATATATATATATATATATATATATATATATATATATATATATATATATATATATATATATATATATATATATATTCCTTTTGTGATATCTATACATATGTTTATAGAACAATATAAATGTATATATTCCATATATATTTGTTTTATATGTATAGCTCCATGGATTCACTTTAAAATTTTAAATACTGAAATACCGAATTTCAGTATTTCAAAATCATAAAGTCGAACGTCCATAATCCCGAAAGCACACAATTGCGAAACACACAATCACGAACACATACACATCATACACCACACAACGCATACATCGCCCAACCCGCACTACAACAAACAAAACACACACAAACACAAAAACACAAACAAACAAATCTACACTACATGTAAGCAGAGGGGCAAGCCCCCCCTGCACCCATCATCTGGGGGGCTGTGCCCCCACACTCCCCCTTACTTATATATACCAACTCCGAGATCGCACAAACAGACACAAAAAGGAATCACACACCCACACATTTCATAGTCCCTCGCACCCACACAAACATCACACATATACATACAACACATCCCATAGTTACACACATTCAGACACACTCAAACTCCCACACAAAACCCTTACAAAATACTCACTTACCTTCAATTGCACCTACATCCATACACAACACGAACCACGATACACTCCCAACACTGCACGCCATTTACCATAAGCCATAACCGCAAATTTGAGATATTCAAGTTCACAATTATGCACTTTAGCGATTTTGAGTCTTCGACTTTATGATTTCGAAATACTGACATTCGGTATTTCAGTATTTCATAATTAGAAAGTGAACCCATAGCTCCATATATCTGATGTATATACTTTTTAATATTTATATATCACCATACACGTCTAAATGTGTAGATTTATATATACTAAACATAACTGATTCCACACTGTTTGTTCACTACTGTTCTATACCTGTACTGAATGATATATTTTAAAAAACAGCATTCATTATTACAACTGAGATGGTGTAGTGATACATTACTCTGACTATGGTGTACAGGGTCCTGGGTTCAAGACGTAGGAGGAATGATTATTTTGTTGCTGGGCAGAACAGTGGCTGATGGAGACAGGGTGATTACGGCAGTTTTAAATAGGTTCATGTGGGTTTGCATGATGGTAAGTGATGCCAGCACACAGTTAAAAGGGAAACTGTTTAATCTGTGTAGGCATCGCTTGGCATCACGCAAACTCGCTTACTGTCACTTACTGCTTCTTACTGCCACTTAAACCTGCTTACCCCCATGCTAATTTCTTTAAAAGAAAAGAAAAAAAGGGAGATAGGAAAGTGGTGAAAAAGAGGTTATGCAGAGGGAAAAACAATATGAAAGATAGCTAGAGATGTGCAGGATGGGTGTAGGGAAGGTCCATAGCTGTCTATTTCTGATGCAGCAACAGCTGTGCATTTGTACAGAATTTGGAGGTGAATTTGGACACTCAAACCCCTGAGAGAATTGTGAGGACAGCAGTAATGTGTTGTTAAGCCAATTAGACCAGATTACATGTGCCCGATGGACATGTGTGCGAAATGGACAGCTATGTATGGGGTGACATTTTTTGTGGGAACAGATTGCCTTTTTTATAAGGTGGGAGTGGAATGTTGAGGGAAGGATAGTAGGTATATTTGGGGAGGTAGGTTGGGTAAGAAGACAGACAAGACAGGGAAGATAGCAGACAGGGGTGGTATATGACACATGTGGGGGATAAACACTTTGGACAGGGAGGATAGTTGGGAATCAAATGCCCATGAGCCCCCAAATGGATACAGTGGGACTGAGGTCCCCACCCATGAGCAGTCACCACTGCAACTTTATGGCCCCAAAGGTGGCTGTGCTGGGGGCTGAGCAGGAGGGGCAGGCTGACTCTCAAAGTGCACCACACGGCCCTCAAGGTGGAGTAGCTGATGTCCGAACTTTTTTTGAAGCTCACTATGCACCAATCCCTGGACCTGACTATGGGTGACTGTGCCCTGTCTGCGCCTGCTCCCAGGGGGGGGACAGGCCCCATCCACTGAGGCATTTCCACCAGAAGGTTGTGCAGGACCAGCGGACAAGGAGGGCCTGGGTTGTGTCCCAGATGTGCTCTGTCCCAGTGCCACAGCCAGTTGAGGCAGGACAGGTGGATCCACTGGGATCGGCCTTCCCAGGCATGCTATGGTGTTGAGGTTTTACAACATATATTGGTTAGTCATGAACAACACATTCCAGGATTATTTAGAACAGCATGCATGGGTGTTCCCATTAACCCAAAACAGCAGATTTGAAACAGTTGCATAGTAAACAGAACACATGCATATATGGAACCACAGTGGACATTTTAACGGCATGCAGGTTACATTGATAGCAACAGGCTACCAATGATAGTATTTGAACAGGGAATATTAATAATCAAACATTTAAATATTTATAGAACAATAGGAGACATGTCCCAACAGTAGGTTTGGTGAAAAACATACCCATTGATTTATGTGTTTAGATCATTGGTGCAGATAGGGTGGGAGAGAGTGAGAGAGATGTCAATTAACAACTGTCTAGGCTTCAATTGCTCACAACTTTAATGATCATTGCTCTAATCATTACCATCCAGGTATTACCTCACTTTACAATGACCTATGGCCTTGGGTAGGGCAGTGGTATGTTTGCACACAGTGTATAATTACAGCCTTCTTACAGCTCATTTATACCTTTTTCTTATCTGGCAGACCTGTGGAGAAAATTACTGTTAACACTTATTGACTGTTTCCTACCCATATGCACATAATCAAGCTTACATATGTGCACTCATACTGTGTGTGTGTGTGTGTGTGTGTGTGTGTGTGTGTGTGTGTGTGTGTGTGTGTGTGCGTGTGTGTGTGTGTGTATGTGTGCTACTGCCATACTCCACCTTGATTTCTATCAGTCACCCTAGGTGTTGGCAGCAGTGACCACTAGCTGTGACAGTGTGACACTTGAGGGACATTTCTTGAAGGGGACTACTTGGTGTATGTACTTATCTTGCTGTCATTTGCAGCTTTGGGGTTGGACAGTGGGTGTTGTACAAAGTGTATCAATACAGCCTTCTTACAGCTCATTTATACATTTTCTTACCTGGCAGACCTGTGGAGGAAATTACTGTTGACACTACCTGACTGTTTCTACCCATATTCACACAGTCAAGGTTACATATGTGCACTCATACTGTGTGTGTGTGTGTGTGTGTGTGTGTGTGTGTGTGTGTGTGTGTGTGTGTGTGTGTGTGTGTGTGTGTGTGTGTGTGCTACTGCCATACTCCACCTTGATTTCTATCAGTCTCCCTGGGTGTTGGCAGCAGTGACCACTAGCTGTGACAGTGTGACACTTGAGGGACATTTCTTGGAGGAGACTACTTTGTGTATGTACTTATCTTGCTGTCATTTTCAACCTTGTAGTAGGACAGTGGGTGTTGTACCCAGTCTATAATTAGACCCTTCTTACAGCTTCTATATACCTTTTCTTACCTGCAAATCTGTGGAAGAAATTTCTGTTAACAATACCTGACTATTTCTACACATATTCACATATTCTTAGGTGAGATTATGCATACAGCTTAATACCAGTCCCGGGATTCGAACTGTGCTTGTTTGTGCAAAAAGGTACAACAAATATGTGTTTCATCACAATGAGCTATTGGGAAACTGTTGTTTCTTTCTTGACTGTTTTCTGTATAATACTCTCTTGTTTGGACAATCTGCTTTGTAATTCTGACATTCATGCATGGCAGATAGTTCTTATACTGTGTATTCATACCTTCACATATTACAGTATGGAAAACAATGGTTAACATAACATTACTATTCAGGGATCAGATCTTGGTGCATGGAACATTTCTTATAATCTGTTTTACAACTCCACAATCTTTATCAGATGAGCCTCAATTAATTAATGCTGTCAGAGCCAAAGTTTCAGTGCAGAACCTGTACACATTCAGATTCATACTACCACATAGCAAAGTAAACACAACAGTCTGGGGTTTTAAGTTTTATTGACAGGTACTGACACTTTTATTGATATATATTCTGTATGTCATATTACTCTGCTAATGTCTTGTTTATTCAGTGCAAACAATACACATTTCTTACTACTGGCAGCCTTTCTATTTATTTGTCCTGACTACTGCAAGCTAGATTTGTACTCACCAACTTCGCAATGCAGCCTTAGCAGCCTGCTGACATGGGCATCCATGTTCACAGCCCTCTCATCTGCAGCTGTATAGCAGATAGAGAAACATTTATGCATACCTATCCATCTCATACCTAGGCTGGACTTTGTTACACAATAATTGATACTGATACTTACACACTGCTGAGACATTCTGTACCTGAGTGTCTTGGATCCACTAGTCCAAGAGGTCCCTCTTCCTACGCTTCATGTCAGCATAATGGTGCTGAACTTGCTTACCAGTCCAAGGGATACCAGTAGCACTGGTGAGGTCACATGTGAGACGGTCCCAGGCCTCCACTTTGTATTGGGAACACTGGTACTGGTCCTGCAGCAGTCTCCCTTCATGGTATTTTACAAGGAGTCCAACCATGACCCTGAACTTCTGAATGCCCGAACACTGTGTTTGAAAGCACACACCTTCACCAATGCCAGCCATAGTGCCTGCAGTTATCAGCTATAACTGGTTATGGTTGTATTCCTGCCTGCAGGGTTTAAATAGGGCTGAATTCATGCTCTTTGCTATAATTGGCCAATTTTGAATATGCTGAGTTAAGCTAAGCAACGGGTTAACCCACTTAGCACAGATATGCATTGCTTAAAAGGGTAGATGCTAAGCACTGCTTACCAGTGCACAAATCCGCTTAGCTATGCTAATTATTGCTAAGCATACAAATTTAAGCAATGCTTACTCTGGCTAAGCATAGCTCAGCACAATTTAGCATTGTTCAGCTTTCATTTTATGGATGATCAGGATTGCGGGGTTGATTCCTTCTTAATTACATCTTATGATATGTATGTTTCCCTTCCATAACACCCCCCTATGTGCTTTCATTACATTATATTTTTTTGTGGCTACACTGTATGGGACACATGTTTATATGAGGGTTTCACATCTGTACTACCACTGACACCTCACATTTGGACCTGCTACACTACCCTGGTTAACAAATATCTATTATTCACTATTTATAAAAATAGATACTTTTAGTGCTGTTTTTGCATATAAAAATGAATGACTGCATGCTAAGTGAAAGTTCTAACGACTACGCTATTTCACTTTGACTATTTTGGCTGTATATTTCTATTTAGCTCCTTCGGCTGTTTAAGCTATGCTATACACAGCTACGCTTAAACTTTAGTGGGGACGGGAAAAAAATATTTGTTTTATTTTTATTAGTTTAGGGATGTGCACGTAGCTAACAGTCATACCCCTCCAGCTCTTACAGCATACAATGTGGACAAAGCCTAACATGTTGGGAGGCCAAAGAGGACAGATTTTAAATATTGCTCTTACAAACTTGGGAAATTGATGACTATATATTTTCCATTTGCCTGACTTACTTGAAGGATGTGGGTTCTTACACTCATATGTTTGTCATTATTTAATGACTTCAAGCCTCAGCTCTTTGCCAGGACACAAATCTGGACATTCTGAAGATATCTGTTCAGTTGGGGGTATGCTGACAGTGTCCATGGACATTTGTTTTCTTTTCAAAGTTCCGTAGGGCATTTTCTGAGTGCAGGGGGTGTGTTTACTGTGCAAGCAATGCTCAGACATGCCCCCTGCACTCGTTCACGGATCATGCCAGTGCAGGTTATACAGCAGCGTGCCTTCACGAATATGCAAGGCGCGCTGCTGTACTGCACTGGCATGATCTGCTCTATGCAAGAATAATACTATTCCTGCAGGGAGTTTAATGAATCTTGGGGTTCAACTAATTACCATAATTACTTCCTTTTGTACGTCAGCCTATTTCATTTACCTGTCCACTGTGGTAGATGTGTTTCCATTTATTACTCGTGGAATCCATAAGTACATATTTGTCAATCAAGGATTCTATTTTGTTGTAAAAGTTTCCCCTGCTGTCCTCAACTTAACTGTCTTTCATTTCAGATAACCAGTTCTATCCATTCAGTTCAATGTTAATAACAACAAAATTTGATTTATAATATTTCCTATGGGTTAACACCTTTAGATGATTCTAGGTTCCCCAAGACACAGATTGGTGATTAGAATTACCCATCTCTTGATCAACAGTAACCCAGCCAATTTCTTAATTTTTCTTTTAGAAAAACAATGTCCAAGGTATTTTCTATCTTAGTACACTAATGAGCAATCTATGTGTATTTATGGGTCAAACTATTGATAATGGCTCTTCATAAATCATCTAAGCAAAATCTATCCATTCCTTATATAAGCCATCCAAGCACCATATACAGCAAACATTTTGATATATATATATATATATATATATATATATATATATATATATATATATATGGAAATGTGCCTGAAAAATATATCCTCACTAAAGTCCATGGTTGTCCATAGTGGTGTACTCATTATTCATCTCATCTGTGGATGACCAGAGGCTTGTTTGCTCTACTTATATATGCTTGTGAAGGGGGACTTATGTATAAACCCCTGAAGTTTTATTAGTTAGTACATCACAATCACACTCACATGAAGGCACCTCATCTTCTCAGCATTTCCACCAAATAAAGTAAAATTAAAGCTAAAATATGTCACCCCATAATCAGTAAAAGGATTCATGGCAAAACTCAAATAAAATGAAAAAAAATTAAACACCTCTAGGCACTGCTCTGCACTACAATTAACAGCCAGGAAAGAAATGACATCTGCTTATGAAAGCTGGGTTTAAATATATAAGTGCCCAATGTTTTATTGGTCACTACACCAAGGTCCCATCTTCATGAAGCCAAACATTATTCCTTCAGTGTTTCAACTAAATTGAGATAAAATAAAACCAAAAGATGTTGCCCCTTAGTCCTTAGAAGGACTATAGGTAACACACAAACAAAAGGAAAAAAAAATGAACACCTACAAGCACTTCTCTGCCACAAGTAACAGCCAGAATGCAAACTGAATCCAATTAGTACATTTATACTATTTTAATTTGGTGGTGGTGGATTTGTGCTGTTTAAATTTCTAAGGCAGAAAATGCTGTATTTATTAATTTTGAGGATTTACTATGGTACTATGAGTCTTTCTACTAAGCTGTGTAACATATAAAGGTAGGATGGTATTAGCAACCTTGCTTATGTCGGTGAAGAGTGTTGCACACAGACCAAAGGTCATATGAAGATTTAGTGCACATGCTACAGATGAGAAATACATTTATAGACATTCTGTTTATAATACCTAATGTATGTGTGAGAACAGAAAGTACTTCTTTTATTATGAAGTCAACTAATGCAGTGAAAAAAATCTGCATTAGCATACCAGAAAGGAGTAATTTATGAACATCAAGAGCATAGAAATGTACTGTTAGTGTTTACTAATGTAATGCCATATCCTTCAACCATCTCAGTTAGAATGTTGTACAGTCCATTGAGACTTGATATAGCAATGTACAATTTCACTGTAGTTTGTGAACTTTATCCATAGGTTCATAGGGAAGTGTTAAGCTAGCTGTCTTTGTGAGCCATTTTAAGCCTAGAAAATTCCCATGCTAATAATCAAATCCTGTAACTCTAGTGTGTGGTGGAAAAACCTTAGCCATTATGCCAACCCCCTACCAGACTGTATAACCTCAGGGGGATGTTATGAAAATGTGGGGGGGTTCAACTAATTTATTCAGGGTAACTACGATTTTGATTCTTTTTACCAATACTTAATAACAGAAGATAGCAGAACACACATGAAAAAAATCTACATACAATATTTAATGAGAATACACAAGCAATAATGTCCAATGTTTGGGTTATTAAGCAAGTAATGGACCACACAGAGGTATTGCAAGCAGGCAGATGGTCTTTGCATCCTTGGATGGTCCTGTATTTCCTATATAGTCCCCACCCTGGATGACATTATTGTGTTTAGAAAATAGATTGTATTACTTTTAATTTTAGTATATTATTTTTTTTATATCTTTGATGTAAAATAGTTCCTCAACATAATGTTTCATAGTTGCTGTAGGATATGTAATTGCTGCTGGAGGACATATTCTACATCCAAAATATACATTAGGTAATTATTTAATATTGACACATAAATAGATGAACACACGCACACATAGACACACACACACACACACACACACACACACACACACACACACACACACACACACACACACACACACACACACAGCAGTCACACCCAGTTTCCTGACCGTGTTTACCCCTCTCATTATTATCAAATTAATGTAACATGCAAAGGAATGCATCTTCTCCCCCTAACCCCACATTCCTCTCAACTTGTCCATGAAGTTGTGGAGTGTCCCTTATTTTGTCTCATATTTCTGCTCTGTCCCTGAAAAATAATTTTATTTTCATACTTCTTCTTGTTCAGAAAAAGCAAGTTGATGATGCAAAACCTCTTGCTCTATTAACATTTTATAAGTGAAGTAGGGTAATAATTAAAATGTTCCCTGATTTTGGGTCTACATCTGGCATTATTGTTGACTTTATCCAGAATTACTGAGCAAAAACCGTTTACTACAACCACCTAGGAACACAATTTATGAGAGATGCAATTACATTAAGAACCTAGATTCTATGCTCTCTCAAGCCACTGTATCTGGCACTAAGAAGGTTGTCAACACAAACACCACACCTCAAACACCACCCACACCTACACAATGCACATGCACATATGCAGATGTCCTAAACCAAAAAATACCCAAACAAAAGAGACCTCAGAGGCTAAAACACACAAGAACTCCACTGTCCACCACACACCACACAAGCCCACACACCTGTGTCTCACAGCAAGTAAGGCCAAAACATAAACCCAACATATTAGGCATAGGAGACTCCAGTGTAAGACGCACAGATGTGCCCCTTACCAGGCTGGATAAGGAGAAAGTCATGATTAGTTGTTTGTCCGGTGCCAGAATCTGCCATATCATATCATGCACTCAAGTCTCTCAGCAATGTGTACTGTTATGAGTCTGTCATTGTCCATGTTGGTGTGAATGACTTGAGATGTAGCTCCCTGGGCTATATGAAGAGAGACATGATCGAGCTCGCTGAACATATGTCCCAGGCAGGCATGTTCCTAGCCTTACGCAGCATTCTACCGTCACAAAGAATGATGCCTCAGTACAAACAGAAAATTATTAACTTTAATAATTGGCTTAGTTTTTAGTGTCATTCCAAGGGGATACAGTACCTGAGAGCCTGGGAAGACATGAACGACAGACTGCTATGCTTTGCCAGAGGTGGCCTGCATCTGTCTCTCTTGGGCTTCAGGCTTCTGGCAAAGGCTTTTGCCTTCTCTATAGTGCATTTTTAGGAAATGCCATGAGATCAAAACAACCAACTTGAAAATTTATTCAAAATACAAATTGAAGGTCATGCTGCTAAATGGTAGGAGTCTAAACATGAAACTGCACTCATTGCAAGCATTCTTAACCCTGTAAGATGTTGACATTTGTGTAGTCACAGAAACCTGGATCAAAGCTGCAGAGAGCACCCCAGCCATACAAGGTTACTCATCCTATCATACAGTCAGACCCCAAACCATGGGCATCAAAGCAAAAGAAGGTGGAGTTGCAATATATATATTAAAGACATACACACCTCCTGGCTGGTCAAACATTATGATGTACAGGAGACACTCCAGGTGCAGTTAACCATTGACAAGATACCTATTCAAATCATAGCTAGCTACAGGCCCCCAACTTTGAATCAAGATACCCATTCCACCTATCTGGACCTCTTTGAATCTATCAAGATTCAACCCTTTACCATGATCCTGGGTGACTTTAACTATCCAACCATAGACTGGAAAAAGTACTTATGCCAAAAGACAAATGTCCAGAGATTCTTTGATTTCGCCACTGCAAATGCCTTGGACCAGCTGGTAGACACCCCCACAACAGGTGAAAATATCTTGGACTTGGTATTAGCCAATATGAGTAACCACTGCAGAATCCCTACAGTGTCATCCTCCCTGGTAAGATTCGACCACAAAGTGGTCAGTTTTGAAATCACCGTCTCACTGCCCCCCGACCCAGCTAGGGCCAAACTAAAAAACTTCTCCAAAGCTGATTACAACCTCCTGAGGGAAGGT